>NW_027057129.1:0-4000 GCF_011386835.1 Chrysemys picta bellii
ATGGAAACCTCTCTAAAGAGGGTCAAGTCTCAAGTCACATGTAGGTTAGCACTTTAGCACAGCTCTGCGGCAGCCTTAGTTCCAACCCCTAGACTCCAATGGCTACATCGAATGGGGCTGGGCAAGATGGAGAGGAGGGGACTGCAGGGTCTGTTCTTCAGATTCTGCCGCCCAGACCCCTGCATGGTTTCAGAGTCATCATCTTCCTTTTCCAGAAATTTCAGACCCAACCAGTCTGTCAATCCAGGTATTTATATGGCCCCCATCGCAGTAGTCAGATGGGGAAACTGAGGCACAGGGACACTGACTTGCCCAAGAGCTGGACACTGAGTCCAGGTCTCCTGAGTCCAGTCCAGTGCCTCAGCCACAAGGCCAGCCTTCCTCCTTTCACAGCGGATCAGTCCCTTCCAGAGAGGTTGGAGCCACCAGAAATCTTATCCAGAAATTTCAGTGCCACTTGGTCCCTTTCACAGTGGTTTTGGAGCCATCCATTAGTTCCTGATCCGAGATTTTGGAGTTGCCAGGTCCCTTACCCAGAGATTTTGGGGTCACAGCCCAAGACACTGTTTTCCGTCCGTTCACACACAGACAATAAGATTCTTCTTCCTTCTCCACAGGGGTAGCCCGGAAGTCATCAGATGGAGCCAGTGAGATGCTGACCTGTCAATTGTACAGAGAGGTGCCATCAGGCAGGGAGAGAGAGAGGGGTTTGAAGGGTTTGGGGGTAAATGGAGATGGGACAGTGCAGGGGAGGAGAGGGGGCAGGGAGTTTGGGGGCCACAGGGATTTAGTGGGGCAGGGATTGAGGTGGGGAAAGCTGAGGGGTACTGAGGTTTGGGGAGGTGCAGGAGACGGAGGAGGGGCAGAGAATTGGGTGCATGGCTCTGAAGAAACAGGTGATTGCAGGGCCTGAGGGACCCGGGACCAGTTGTGGCAATAAAGCCAAAGTGGTGACCCCAAATTTACCACCTTGGTATGAGTCTGAGAGCCCTCTGGTGTCTTGTTAGGGGAGGAGGGGAAGTGCTGGCAATGGGGGGCGGGGGTCTATCTGGGAGTAGCTGAGAGGGAACAGAATTGGGGACCATCAGTGAGTGTAGCGAAGGGCAGGAAAGGGATGGGGAAGTGGATGAGAGGGCCTTGGGGGCCCTTAACACTGTAAAGCTTGTTCCCGCTTCACTTTATCTAGAATGAAACCCATTTAAATAAAAGCTGAGAGAAAAGTCACCACAATTTTGCAGGGACCCCCTTCCTGAGTCCCCTCCAGTCCCTTGTGCTGGAGCAGGAATACACTGCAGGCTAGTGGGGCTAAAGAGTCAGTGCCGTTTCCATGGATGCAACAGGCCAGCGAGTTTCCCAGCGGCTGTAGTGCAGCAGGGGGTGTTGTGCGGCGTGAGGCCAAAGGCCAAGCACATGTGTCCATTCCAGGAAGCCTGGAGTCTCCACTAGAGTAAGGGGTGATGCACAGTGTGTGGTCACCCCAGGTACCTTGCTTGCCATGGGGTCATGAGAGGAGGTCTAAGGCCAGGTGCCTTCAGCCACACAGGAAGTTGGTGTCAGGTATATCTGCAGCTCGCAAACCTTTGTCAGCCAAACTGATTTCTTCTTTCATAACGCCCACTCTGTACCCCTATAGTAACACACACCTAGGAGCCAATCAGATTCCTCCTTTCCATCACCCATTTCTTTCCACTGTAATAAGACTCTTTCCTAGGGGCCAGTCAGCTGCCTCCCTTGGATGGGAAGCCATGTTGCAACTGGCCCATGTGGTCTCCTCCCTGGCCCCTGCTGAGCAAAGCTGCGAGTGTCCCTTACCCTGATGCAGCGGGTCAGGTAGTTGAAGACAGTGGCCCTTAGTGTGAAGGCCTCGCCGCGCACCACGGAGTAGGGCAGGGTGAGCTCCACGAAGAAGGGCTGGAAGTCTCTGAGGGACACGGTTGGGGACAGGCCAAAGCCAGTGTCACTTGAAGTGCAGAACGCGTTGGCTTTCCATTCTGTGATGGTGTCGGGGATGGTCACGGCCAAATCAGCACTTCCGACAGACCTGGTGACAAAACAAGAACAAGGAGATGGGGGGAGCTTTCCTAGCTTTGGGGGAAACAACTGTGTCCCTCACAACATCCTGAATGAACACCCCCCCCCTTTTGTAACTGCCTTGGGAGCATTGGGGGTGTGCATGCTGGTTGGTTATTGTAGGCTCACCGCAGAACACTTCCTCCCATCCTATCCTACATCCAGCTCCGCAGAAGAATCATCCAAATAACAAAACTGGGGTTGGGGTTCCACGGTGAACAGAAAATCCCTCAGGACACACAGATACAGAAAAGGATGAGATGCATAGCTAATAGCGACTTCTGCGCCAGAGCTGGGACCAAAAAGAAATTACACCTCCCTCCGACACACACAAACAAACACACACACACACACACACACAACAGGGGATTGTCCATTGAGATCCACAAAATTGTCTCCCAGTTACTGAGAGGAGAAGGAGTCACTGTGGTGTATTAGTAGAACTAGTTAACTTACTTCCTGTCTTTCCTCTACCTGCCTATCCATCCCTCATGCTTGTCTCTCTCTAGTCTATCTACAAAAGGTACTCCAGCTATCACAGAAGGATATAAGCACATCTCATGGTGTCTGAGCAACTTCTTCTGAGAGTCTGTGTAACCCAGTTGACCACACTCACCACATCCCCTAAACATCACTTACTTCACTGGAACTAAATCCCAAATCCACGTCTCAGGGAAATACTTCCGGATTGTCTCCACTGGGCCATGAATGAGATTTTCCATCATGCCACCAACTAAGGTATCTGCCTCATATGAGAGCCCCGCTTTAGATGTTGGAGGAGGTAAGGGAGAGAAAGGTGATATGTTAGACCCCATTCTATATCATGGCACTTTGTTTCCAGTTAGTGACAGATTGGATTCTAAACCCTAGATTTGAAACCCGCTCTTTTCAAATTCAGACCCAAACTTAAATCTATCTTTGCTTGCAACCAATTACTCCCTTCCCCACCCCACTCTCCCAATGTCATCAGCTGTCTTTTCTGAACTTCTTTAGAAGCCATTGAAAAAACATCTCTATTGCCCTATTATGAGCTCAGCACTGTCCATTTTCTAAAGACTTCTGCACTTCTTATAGGGGTGGTATGGATGAATGAACATGTTTATTCCAACTCCACCAATCATGGAGGATATGGGAAGCCCAGACATAATAACTGCATTGAAGCAGCCCTCAGAGCCCTGGCTATATCCACTTCAAATGGAATTAACCGGTGGAACTCACTGCCCCAAGCCGTTATAGATGCAAATAGTTCAGTGAGTTTCACAGAAAAAAAATCCTGTGTCTGTATATGACTAAGAGTAGCAGAAACACTAGTGACACCAGCTAGGATTCAGATGATCCGGGATATCAGTCCTCGTGCTTCAGGGCATAAGCTGATATCCAGCCATAGATCAGGAAGAAATTTGCCCCATAGCACAGTGAGGTGTAATACAGAGGTTTTCCATCTTCCTCTGAAGCAGCCACCATTGGCCACTGTCTGAAGAGGGACCTTGCGCTAGAAAGATGACAGTGCTGATCCAATATGGTCAGGAGGCAGGACGCTGCCATATATAGACCAGTAGTCTGATGTTCTACAGTAGGAATGGGGACATTGGATTAGAGGGTCAGTAATCTGATCTGTTTACTCTTCATTTCCACTAGTTAATTGAGAGCATAATTAACACTAATATTTAGCCATCTAATCTCAGAGCTCTTCACAAGGTTGTGTAAGTATAATTAGTCCCCTTTTACAGATAGGAATATTAAGGCACAAAGAAGTGAAATGATTCATCCAAGGTCAAGTTGATGGGACAGCTGAGAATGGAGAACATATTTCCTGCTTCCCAATCCTAAACTCTCCCCCTGGGTTCACACTCCCTCCCCATTGAACCTGTCTCTCTTTCTGCTTAGTTTTTTTCTCTAGCACTTGCTGGAAGGTGAAAACCTGGAAGTG
>NW_027057130.1:0-4000 GCF_011386835.1 Chrysemys picta bellii
AAGAAAACAGTCGATTATAGTAAAAATCTTAAATGAAACAAACTGTACCATAGAATCCCTGTGGATATAAATTCCATGTTTGAATAATAAGAGTACAGCAGTAGGAATATGCTACTGACCACCTGACTTGAATAGTGATGGTGAGTCACAAGAGTGAAATGCCTGCAATTTTTTAAAAACACCATAAGAGAGGCTCAAATTATATGTATATCCCAAATAAAAAAAAGTAAGAGGACCAAAAAAGTGCCACTGTGGCTAAACAACAGAGTGAAAGAGGTTGTTAGAGAATAAAAGGACATCTTTTAAAAACTGGAAGTCAAATCCGACAGAGGAAAATAGAAAAGAACATAAACTATGGCAAATCAAGTGTAAAAGTAAAATTAGGCAGGCCAAAAAAGAATTTGAACAGCAACTAGCAAAAGGCTTAAAAACTAACAGCAATTTTTTTAAGTACATCGGAAGCAGGAACCCTGACAAACATCAGTGGGGTCACTGGACAATCAAGGTAAAGGAGCACTCAAGGAAGAAAAGGACGTAGTGGAGAAGCTAAATGAATTCTTTGCATTGGTTTTAACTGCAGAGGATGTGAGAGAGATTCTTATACTTGAGCCATTCTTGTTGGGTGCCAAATCTGAGGAACTGTCCCAGTCTGAGCTGTTAATGGAGGAGGTTTTGGAATAAATAGATAGATTAAGCAGTAAATAGTCATCAGGACCAGATGGTATTCACTCAAGAGTTCGGAAGGAACTCAAATAGGAAATTGCAGAACTACTAACTGTGGTACGTAACCTATTGCTTAAATCAGCCTCTGTACCAGATGACTAGCGGATACCTAAAGTAATTTGCCAATTTTTTAAAAAAGCTCCATTGGTGATCCTGGCAATTACAGGCCGGTAAGATTAATTTCAGTATCGGGTAAACTGGTTGAAACTATAGTAAAGAACAGACTTATCAGAAATAGATGAACAAAATTTGTTGGGGAAGAATCAACATGGCTTTTGTAAAGGGAAATCATGCCTCACCAATCCATTAGAATTCTTTGAGGAGGGTCAACAAGCATGTGGACAAGGGTGATTCCGATCTTGGGAGACAGGCCAGTCCTCGCTTACAGACAGCCCCGCAACCTGAAGCAAATACTCACCAGCAACCATACACCACACAACAAAAACACTAACCCAGGAACCTATCCTTGCCACAAAGCCCGTTGCCAACTCTGTCCACATATCTATTCAGGGAACACTATCATAGGACCTAATCACATCAGCCACACCATCAGGGGCTGGTCCACCTGCACATCTACCAATGTGATATATGCCATCATGTGCCAGCAATGCCCCTCTGCCATGTACATTGGCTAAACCACAGTCTCTATGCAAAAGAACAAATGGACACAAATCAGACATCGAGAATTATAACATTCAAAAATGAGTCAGAGAACACTTCAATCTCCCTGGTCACTCTATTACAGACCTAAAAGTCACAATTATTCAACAAAAAAACTTCAAAAACAGACTCCAACGAGAAACTGCAGAACTGGAATTAATTTGCAAAACGGACACCATTAAATTAGGCTTGAATAAAGACTGGGAGTGGATGAGTCATTACACAAACTAAACTATTTCCCCATGCTCATTTCCCCTCGCTGGGCTCGGGTAAACACTGAGGTGGCAAGCTTTTCAGATAATACAAAATTATTCAGGATAGTTAAGTCCAAAGCTGACTGTGAAGAGTTACAAAGGGATCTCACAAAACTGGGTGACTGGGCAAAAAAATGGCAGATGGAAATTCAATGTTGATAAATGCAAAGTAATGCACATTGGAAGACATAATTCCAACATACATATAAAATGGTGGAGTCTAAATTAGCAGTTACTACTCAAGAAAAAGATCTTGGAGCCCTGAAAAAAAAATCTGCTCAGTGTGTAGCAGCCTTCAGAAAAGCTAACAGAATGTTAGGGACCAGAATGTTAGGGATGTTAGGGATGGGATAGATATTAAGACAGAAAATATAATGCCACTGTATAAATCCATTTTATGCCACATCTTAAATACCGCATGCAGTTCTGGTTGCCCAATCTCAAAAAAGATATATTAGAAAAAATACAGAGAAAGCCCACACAAATGATTAAGGGTATGGAACAGCTTCCATATGAGAAAAGATTAGAAAGACTGGAAGTGTTCAGCTTAGAAAAGAGATATGACTGAGGTCTATAAAATCATGACTGGTGTGGAGAAAGTGAATAAGGAAGTGTTATTTAGCCCTTCACATAACAAAAGAACCAGGAGTTACCCAATGAATTTAATGGGCAGCAAACGTAAAACAAACAAAAGGAAGTACTTCTTCAAACAGTGCACAGTCAACCTGTGAAACTCGTTGCCAGGTGATGTTGTGAAGATCAAAAATATAACAGGGTTCAAAAAAGAATTAGATAAATTCATGGCGGATAGGTCCATCAGTGGGTATTAGCCAAGATGGTCAAGGACGCAACCTCATGCTCTTACTGCCAGAAGTTGGGCCTGGACGAAAGGGAATGGATCACTCAATAATTGCCCTGTTCTGTTCATTCCCTCTGAAGCATCTGGTACCAGCCAATGTTGGAAAACAGGATATTGGGCTAGATGGACCTTCTTTCTGTATTCTGTACAGAGCTGTATTAATCTTTGGTTAAATAAGCTCATTTGAGCTTGTTATTTGACAATCTTGAATCATTATTAAATTCAAACTTGCAACATTCTATATGTGGAAAATATCTCTTGTTCTAATACATAATGTAAAATGCTTATGTACAATAAAAGAATGTGTGGAGTGTGTCCTCCAAATTTAGAAGATAAGGGATTTTGTTGGTTTTCATTGTAAATAATTGCTGTGGTCTAACAATAATAGGAATTGTCTGGCACAAGGAAGAAGAAATGTTAAAAGATATAAACCAGGGTATAACCTGGGAAAGTGACAGAAATTGCTTAAAAGCAGGGATCCTAATTGATAGTAGGGGCTAAAAATGATATACAGTCCTTGAAATGAATCAAACATAAACAGCCTCTAATAAGAAAAGAATTGAAGAAATTTGTTATACACAAATGCCATGTACTGGATACTAATGGAAGCAGCAAGCAAATGGAAAGAATATGAATAAGAGAATGCTTCTTACCCTCTTAGGAGCCCTGAAACTAGGATATATAAGCTGTATTTTTGGTAAAAAAATTCTCCCTTAGTAGCATAAAATCTCTGTCACTTCAGATCCAAACTGGTTCAGTGTTAGCACTAGGAAGTTATTTCAATACACTAGCTAAGTCATTGTGAGCTTTTTGATACACACTTTCAAAAATAGGAGCTTAAAGTTAGGTCTGGTCTACACTACAGACCTATACCTATGTCACTCTAGGGTGTGAAAAATCCCAACCCAAGGGATGTAGTTATATGGATCTAACCCCCCATGTAGACAAAGCTAGGTTGGTGAGAGAGCTTCACCTGTCAACATAGCTAGTGCCTCTCAGGGAGATGGAATAACTACGCCGATGGGAGAGCTCTCTGCTGTCGGTGTAGAGCATCTTCATTCAAGTGCTACAGCAGTGTTTTAAGTGTAGACTTGTCCTTAGGCTCCGAAGCCCATATTTTGGCATCTAAGGGTGGGTATTGTAAAAGCACTGAAATGATTTAGGAGCACAAGTCTGATTGAACTTGGCCTGTAAATCCTGGTGAAGGAGAATGGCCGGGTCAAAGCATTCAGCTGCTGTGACTGGGGGCAGTTCGCTCTGTGGGAGGGTGGTGGTGGTTGCAGATAGAAGACAGGCTACTGGCCGGGCAGTTTTATGTCTGAGTTTGTGTTGCTCTCACATTAAGGGTGTTACTAAGATGCTGACTTGTCTTTTTCAGTCTCAGAGAAACAAGCCCCAAACAATCACTCTAATAATTTAGCGGGAGAAAGTAAAGAGCTGGCAACACAGAAATACAAAATCTGATTGACATTGAAAAGAGCAATTGCAATTAAGAAAATATCAT
>NW_027057131.1:0-4000 GCF_011386835.1 Chrysemys picta bellii
TCTATCATCTCCTTGTGGATATGTTGCTATTTATTTCATTGTAACTTGGTTAAAATTGAGCTCCTTTCATTCCTCTTGAGATCTCCACTGCATTCTCAGTCACTATTGACAGTACTATCATCCTTCCTGTCACTCAGACTCATCATGAGTCATCTCTGACTTTTCACCCTCTCTAGAGCCATGTATCCAAGCTGGATCCAAACCTTGCCACTTCTTCCTCTCTCGCATTTCCATTATCAGGCCTATTCCCTCGGTCTACATGACTAAAATTCTCTCCGGTGCTTATCTGCATCCCCTCGGACCTTCCTGGCACCCACCTCACTCTCCTGTCTAGTCAAAATGATGTTGCAAAGTCACCTTTTTGACCTGTCACAGTGACAATGTCAGTCCCCTTCTCGAGTCCCATAGAACATGTCATATGCAAGCTTTTTGTTCCTCCTGTATGGGACTTTCACAACCTAACCCTTCCCCACTTGTCTACTCTTGTATCCAATCCTGCCTCTTCTGCTCTGCCAATGCTGTCAGCCCCTATCATCCATTAGTTCACCCTGTCACATAAGCACCTTCCCATTTTCTTCCATTCTGACTCTTATGCAGGATCACTCCCTCTAAACTAATCCATAAATCCATTACACTGTGCTTCTCCAAATAGCACCTTAAGACCAACTTCTTCCAGATCCCTGTGGTCAGTTGCCAACTGATTACAGCTAAGCAGATGTCTCCAGTAGGAACTTTTGATATTTATCGTACTTAATTACATTAAAGACATGAACCAACTGAAAACTGTCTATCTGTTCACATAGTTGGCCTCTGTAAACTCGTGGTCTTGTTACTTTTACCCTCATTGTTTATCCCTCATTCTTTTAAATTGATGTTACAGTTACTTGTTACCTCTTAGCTTCAATTTTGATGTATGTTCTTCTAGGGAGGAACTGCCTTTTTGCTCTGCATTAGAACAGCATTGAGCACCAATTGTGGCCTCTAGGTACTTCTGGGATAAAAGCAATAAATAATAGCATGCCTGGGATTTTTTATGCATCTGTGTTTTTGTCTGAAATTTCATGCGTGCAGCTATGTGGATTGAATATAAATTGGCTTTGAAAACAATATGTAAACATTGTGTTGGAAACAGCAACAGAGGGTCCTGTGGCACCTTTGAGACTAACAGAAGTATTGGGAGCATAAGCTTTCGTGGGTAAGAACCTCACTTCTTCAAATGCAAGAAATGGAAATCTCCAGAGGGAGGTATAAATCAGTATGGAGATAACGAGGTTAGTTCAATCAGGGAGGGTGAGGTGCTCTGCTAGCAGTTGAGGTGTGAACACCAAGGGAGGAGAAATTGCTTCTGTAGTTGGATAGCCATTCACAGTCTTTGTTTAATCCTGATGTGATGGTGTCAAATTTGCAAATGAACTGGAGCTCAGCAGTTTCTCTTTGGAGTCTGGTCCTGAAGTTTTTTTGCTGTAAGATGGCTACCTTTACATCTGCTATTGTGTGGCCAGGGAGGTTGAAGTGTTCTCCTACAGGTTTTTGTATATTGCCATTCCTGATATCTGACTTGTGTCCATTTATCCTCTTGCGTAGTGACTGTCCAGTTTGGCCAATGTACATAGCAGAGGGGCATTGCTGGCATATGATGGCATATATAACATTGGTGGACGTGCAGGTGAATGAGCCGGTGATGTTGTAGCTGATCTGGTTAGGTCCTGTGATGGTGTTGCTGGTGTAGATATCTGGGCAGAGTTGGCATCGAGGTTTGTTGCATGGGTTGGTTCCTGAGTTAGAGTTGTTATGGTGCGGTGCATGGTTGCTGGTGAGAATATGCTTAAGGTTGGCAGGTTGTCTGTGGGCGAGGACTGGCCTGCCTCCCAAGGTCTGTGAAAGTGAGAGATCATTGTCCAGGATGGGTTGTAGATCACTGATGATGCGTTGGAGAGGTTTAAGCTGAGGACTGTAGGTGATGGCCAGTGGAGTTCTGTTGGTTTCTCTTCTGGGCCTGTCTTGTAGCAGGAGGCTTCTGGGTACACATCTGGCTCTGTTGATTTGTTTCTTTATTTCCTTGTGTGGGTATCGTAGTTTTGAGAATGCTTGGTGAAGATCTTGTAGGTGTTGGTCTGTCTGAGGGGTTGGAGCAGATGCGATTGTACCTCAGTGCTTGGCTGTAGACGATGGATCGTGTGGTATGACCGGGGTGGAAGCTGGAGGCATGAAGGTAGGCGTAGCGGTCGGTGGGTTTTCAGTATAGGGTGGTGTTAATGTGGCCATCGCTTATTTGTACAGTGGTGTCTAGGAAGTGGACCTCCCGTGTAGATTGGTCCAGGCTGAGGTTGATGGTGGGGTGGAAGCTGTTCAAATCATGGTGGAATTCTTCCAGGGTCTCCTTCCCATGGGTCCAGATGATGAAGATGTCATCAGTATAGCGTAGGTAGAGAAGGGGCATGAGTGGACGAGAGCTGAGGAAGCGTTGTTCCAGGTCAGCCATAAAAATGTTGGCATATTGTGGGGCCATGCGGGTGCCCATAGCGGTGCCACTGGTCTGGAGGTATATATTGTCACCAAATTTGAAATAATTGTGCGTGAGGATAAAGTCACAGAGCTCAGCAATAAGTTGTGCTGTGTCATCATCAGGGATACTGTTCCTGACAGCTTGTATTCCATCTGTGTGTGGGATTTTTGTGTAGAGAGCCTCTACATCCATGGTGGCTAGGATGGTGTTTTCTGGGAGGTCACCAATGCATTGTAGTTTTCTCAGGAAATCTGTGGTGTCACGGAGATAGCTGGGAGTGCTGGTGGCATTTACTGTTTGTTTATTGCCCTGCCATGACCCAGGGCCTGGGCTCATATTGAACTATTGGCTCAGACCCTGCCTAAGGGCCTGAGCTCCTGACTGTTTGTTTACTGGCCCGCCCTGACCCAGGGCTTGGGCCCATAGCGAACTATTGCGAGGCGGTGGGATACCCCACAGCCCCGCAGAGGGACGAGCCTCGGCCGAGCCCTTCTACAGTGCTCTATAAACACCTAGAGACAGAAAGGGTGTTGCCATGAAGCACAGTAAGTTCCATGTAGGGTGAGGGATCTAATGTTCCAGCTGTTTGACTAGGACCATAGTACAAATTAGTGGACCGTGTTACCTGAGTCCATTGAATACAAATCACATTTGGGGAGAGGTCCTACTATCAGGAACGGGCAACAGGTGTCTCAGCAGGAGGAAGTGCTTCAGGGGACTCAAGCGCCACAGGGTTGTGGCTGGAGTAGGGTGACCATATTTCCCAAACAGAAAACAGGACACTGCAAGGGGCTGGCCCAAGCTGCTTGCCTGAGCCACTCTCCCCATGCAGGGCTGGGGCCGCTGCTCGCTCAAGTCCTGCCTGCCTCACACACGAGGCTGTCGCCACTCACTGGAGCCCTGCCTGCCCCCCGCGCGAGGCTGTCGCTGCTCACTGGTGCCCTGCCTGCCCCCTACCTGAGCACTGCCTGTCCCCCTGTGCAGGGCTACCGTCGCCCCTCCACCCTGCACCACACTACAAAAGCAAATGGGACAAATGCCCACTTTTGCCAAAAAAAGTCAGGGCAGCCAGGACAGGGCTTAAAAAAGGGACTGTCCTGGCCAAAATGGGACATATGGCCACCCTAGGCTGGAGAGAACCCAGTGTACTTACAATGGCAGCTGCAATGTGGGAACTACAATGTAAATTATTCATTGGTCATATGCATGTTGTGGTTTGTATTCATTCCTATAACAACAAGGTGGCTAAATGGGGGCAGGAAGCAAACGTGAATCATCCCCATTATAAAACAGCACTAACACTGTACTCAACTGTCTAGTGTATGTGTGCACTGCAGGGCATTGTTAGATGGAATAAGAAGTGCTTAGTTGTAGGCTCTATACTGCTAACAGCTAGTGGAGAACCTCCTTTAGCTCCAGTCATTGAGGCCTGGGGTTTTGGGGTAGGAAAAGCCGAGGCCTTTGTGCACAGTCACAGTGCAGCCCTGAGGGACC
>NW_027057132.1:0-4000 GCF_011386835.1 Chrysemys picta bellii
CTGGGTACATGTCGTCAGGCCCCTCCCCGCTCGTCACAGCAACGCAGACAATAGATTCGCGCCTTTTTACCTGGGTTACCTGTGCAGACAACATACCACGGCAAGCATGGAGCCCGCTCAGCTCAGCTGAGCTCACCGTCACCATATGTCCTCTGGGTGCTGGCAGACGTGGGACTGCATTGCTACACAGCAGCAGCTGCTAACTGCCTTTTGGCGGTAGACGGTGTAGCATGAGTGATAGCCATGGGGCTGGCAGCCGTAGGGCTGCATTGCACCAGCCCCTTGCCAGGCGATGGTATATTATGATTGGTACCCGTCGTCATCGTATTGGTGTGGCTGTCAATCATGGCCACCTGGGCAGACATGCTACTGTTTCGATGATGATGGCTACCAGTCGTAATATACTATTTTCTGCCAATTGCCCAGTATTGTCTGCTAAGCACCCAGAAGAGGCCGAGGGCGATGCTGGGTGCTGGCGGACGTGGGGCTGGCAGACGTGGGGCTGCATTGCTACACAGCAGCAGCCCCTTGCCTTTTTGCAGATGATGGTATTTTATGACTGGTATCCGTCATCGTCGTACTGGTATGGGTATGGCTGTCACTCATGCTGCACCGTCGGCTGCCACCTTAAGATGTAAAAAATAGATTTGTTCTGTATTCATATGCTTCCCCTTCCTCCGTGAAATCAATGGCCTGCTAAGCCCAGGGTTTTCATTTTAATCTTTGGGGGGACCATTCTGTGTGACAGTTGTTTGTGTTTCTCCCTGTTCCTGTACCTGTACGCCATGTCGTCACTCGGCCCTCCCTCCCTCCCGCCCTCCCTCCTTCTCCTGGTCCATCAGATACTACTTTCGCGCCTTTTTTCTGACCAGGCGCCATAGCTAGCACTGGGATCATGGAGCCCGCTCAGATCACCGCGGCAATTATGAGCACTATGAACACCACGCGCATTGTCCTGGAGTATATGCAGAGCCAGGACATGCCAAGGCGAAACCCGGACCAGGCGAGGAGGCGATTGCAGCGCGGCGACGAGAGTGATGAGGAAATTGACATGGACATAGACCTCTCACAAGGCACAGGCACCAGCAATGTGGAAATCATGGTGTCACTGGGGCAGGTTCATGCCGTGGAACGCCGATTCTGGGCCCGGGAAACAAGCACAGACTGGTGGGACTGCATCATGCTGCAGGTATGGGACAATTCCCAGTGGCTGCGAAACTTTCGCATGCGTAAGGGCACTTTCATGGAACTTTGTGACTTGCTGTCCCCTGCCCTGAAACGCCAGGATACCAAGATGAGAGCAGCCCTCACAGTTGAGAAGCGAGTGGCGATAGCCCTGTGGAAGCTTGCAACGCCAGACAGCTACCGGTCAGTCGGGAATCAATTTGGAGTGGGCAAATCTACGGTGGGGGCTGCTGTGATCCAATTTGCCAGGGCAATGAAAGACCTGGTGATAGCAAGGGTAGTGACTCTGGGCAACGTGCAGTCAATAGTGGATGGTTTTGCTGAAATGGGATTCCCAAACTCTGGCGGGGCCATAGACGGAACCCATATCCCTATCTTGTCACCGGAGCACCAAGCCACCGACTACGTAAACCGCAAGGGGTACTTTTCAATGCTGCTGCAAGCCCTGGTGGATCACAAGGGACGTTTCACCAACATCAACGTGGGATGGCCGGGAAAGGTACATGATGCTCGCGTCTTCAGGAACTCTGGTCTGTTTCGAAAGCTGGAGGAAGGGACTTTCTTCCCGGACCAGAAAGTGACCATTGGGGATGTTGAAATGCCTATCGTGATCCTTGGGGACCCAGCCTACCCCTTAATGCCATGGCTCATGAAGCCGTACACAGGCAGCCTGGATAGGAGTCAGGACCTGTTCAACTACAGGCTGAGCAAGTGCCGAATGGTGGTGGAATGTGCATTTGGACGTTTAAAAGCGCGCTGGCGCAGCTTACTGACTCGCTCAGACCTCAGCGAAAAGAATATCCCCATTGTTATTGCTACTTGCTGTGCGCTCCACAATATCTGTGAGAGTAAGGGGGAGACCTTTATGGCGGGGTGGGAGGTTGAGGCAACTCACCTGGCCGCTGATTACGCGCAGCCAGACACCAGGGCGGTTAGAGGAGCACAGCAGGGCGCGGTGCACATCAGAGAAGCTTTGAAAACGAGTTTTGTGACTGGCCAGGCTACTGTGTGAAACTTCTGTTTGTTTCTCCTTGATGAACCCTCCAACCCCCCCCCCCCCGACCCGGTTCACTCTACTTCCCTGTAAACCAACCACCCCACCCCACCCTCCCCTCCCGCTTGCAGAGGCAATAAAGTCATTTTTTTTTAACATTCATGCATTCTTTATTAGTTCCTTACAGAGGTAGGGGGATAATTGCGAAGGTAGCCTGGGATGGGTGGGGGAGGAGGGATGGAAAAGGACACACTGCATTTTAAAACTTTAACTCTTATTGAAGGCCAGCCTTCTGATGCTTGGGCGATCATCTGGGGTGGAGTGACTGGGTGGACGGAGGCCCCCCCACCGTGTTCTTGGGCGTCTGGGTGAGGAGGCTATGGAACTTGGGGAGGAGGGCTGTTGGTTACACAGGGGCTGTAGCGGCGGTCTCTGCTCCTGCTGCCTTTCCTGCAACTCAACCATACGCTCGAGCATATCAGTTTGATGCTCCAGCAGACGGAGCATTGCCTCTTGCCGTCTGTCTGCAAGCTGACGCCACCTATCGTCTTCAGCCCGCCACTTGCTCTGTTCTTCCCGCGATTCAGCCCGCCACCTCTCCTCTCGTTCATATTGGGCTTTTCTCATCTCCGTCATTGACTGCCTCCATGCATTCTGCTGTGCTCTATCAGCCTGGGCGGACATCTGCAGCTCCGTGAACATCTCGTCCCTCGTCCTACGTTTTCTCTTTCTAATGTTCACGAGCCTCTGCGAAGGAGAAACATTTGCAGCTGGCGGAGGAGAAGGGAGAGGTGGTTAAAAAAGACACATTTTAGAGAACAATGGGTACACTCTTTCATTACAAGGTCGCATATTTCGGCTTGCAGGCAGCCATCGTAGGCCACAGTGTTTTGGCTTTTTTAACCTTCTTAACATGCGGGAAAGGTTGCAAACAGCAGCGCATTTCCCATATCAAGGATGAATTGGGTTGTCCATTTAAAATGGGGTTTCAATGTAAAAGGAGGGGGCTGCGGTTTCCCGGTTAACATGCGGCACAAACACAAGTAAACCCCCCCCCCCACACACACACACACGGTTCTCTGGGATGATCACTTCACCCCTCCCCCCACCGCGTGGTTAACAGCGGGGAACATTTCTGGTCAGAAGAGCAGGAACGGGCGCCTCTGAATGTCCCCTTAATAAAATCACCCCATTTCAACCAGGAGAGCTTTCTGGAGATGTCCCTGGAGGATTTCCGCTCCATCCCCATACACGTTAACAGACTTTTCCAGTAGATGTACTGGCCGCGATTGCCAGGGCAAAGTAATCATTAAACACGCTTGCTTTTTTTTTGTAATGTTTACAAATAGTTACAAAGTTACACTCACCAGAGGTCTCCTGTGTGCCCTGAGGGTCTTGGGTGAGTTCGGGGGTTACTGGTTCCAGGTCCAGGGTCACAAACATATCCTGGCTGTTGGGGAAACCGGTTTCTCCGCTTCCTTTCTGCTGTGAGCTACCTACAGTACCTCCATCGTCATCTTCCTCGTTCCCTGAACCGTCTTCCCTGTGTGTTTCTCCAGTGAGAGAGTCATAGCACACGGTTGGGGTAGTGGTGGCTGCACCCCCTAGGATCGCATGCAGCTCCGCGTAGTAGCGGCAAGTTTGCGGCTCTGCCCCGGACCTTCCGTTTTCTTCTCTGGCTTTGTGGTAAGCTTGCCGTAGCTCCTTAATTTTCACGCGGCACTGCTGTGTGTCCCTGTTATGGCCTCGGTCCTTCATGGCCTTGGAGATCTTTTCTAATACTTTTCCATTTCTTTTACTGCTACGGAGTTCAGCTATCAC
>NW_027057133.1:0-4000 GCF_011386835.1 Chrysemys picta bellii
TGATCTGAAGTGCCACACAGTGCTAGGTTTTGGGTAGCAAGCATTCTCACAATGGCAACGAGCCTTTTCAGAACATTTTGCCAGTGAAGAGACTCTGATGCAATCTTCTCTTGATGCTGATCATCTGTGGTGGTCTTTAACCTTATTCTCATCTCAAGCTCTTTCCACCTATGGAATGCTCTCTGGTGAATTGCTGCCTTCTCATGGCATGCCAGATTTCTAGCCAGATTTTTCCAGTCCTTTGTTCCTGTAGAACCCAATGTAGCTGGAACATTAGACTGGAAGGGTTTGCCACAAAAACAGGATGCAGCATTCTAGGTTTTTGAGTACATAAGCCATGGCCTCTTCACTTTGTCACCATTGGGGATTCCACACCAGTAATGTGTTGGATGGAAGCTACTATTTTCATTGTCTTTGAGGAACATGAAGTTTTTCACTTGCTGTGGGCCATGCAGTACAAGGAAGTCCCTCAGGCTACTGCTCAAGTGGGTCCACAGTCCTGGATCATCTAGATTTAACGAACTAAACTCAGCAGCAGCTGTTTCTTGCGCCTCCACCACACTCTTCTCTGATCTACACTTTTCTTCAGGAATGTGCATGGTTACACCCATTTGAGATGGAGATATGGATGCTGCAGTAGCTGCCAGGTCACCTGCACTCTGACTAACTGGAAGATCAGGCATCTCCTCACCACTCACATCCTCACTGGGGCTGGAAGGCTCATCGTGAACATTTGTGTCTGTGTATCTCAGGAGAGCTCCTTCCTGCTTAGATAGAAAAGCTTCTTTTGCTGGAACATTAGATTGGAAGAGTTTTCAAGAAAAACAGTATGCATCATTCTGGGTTTTTGAGTACATACAAAGGCCTCTTCACTTTGTCACCATTGGAAATTTCACACCAGTAATGTGTTGGATGGAAGCTTCTATTTTCATTTTCTTTGGGGAACATGAAGTTTTTCACTTGCTGTGGCCCATGCAGTACAAGGAAGTCCCTCAGGCTACTGCTCAAGTGGGTCCACAGTCCTGGATCATCTAGACTTAAGGAACTAAATTCAGCAGCAGCTGTTTCTTGCACCTCCACCACACTCTTCTCTGATCTACACTTTTCTTCAGGAATGTGCGTGGTTACGATATGGATGCTGCAGTAGCTGCCAGGTCACCTGCACTCTGACTAACTGGACGATCAGGCATCTCCTCACCACTCACATCCTCACTGGGGCTGGAAGGTTCACCGTGAACATTTGTGTCTGTGTATCTCAGGAGAGCTCCTTCCTGCTTAGATAGAAAAGCTTCTTTTGCTTGCTTTCTTTTTCTGAATGCTGCCCCAGAGGGGCGTTTTCTTCTTTCACTAGGACTGCTGTTCTGTGCCAGCTAGAGTGGTTCTCAACACTCAATTGAAGGGGACAAATAAGCAGGCTGGTAGCAGAGTCTGAGTGAGGGAAGATATCAGCGTCTTAAGGGCCTAACTGGCTCCTACTATTTCAGTTGACTGCCTGTTCTCCTCAAGTGGGTTCAGGGAAGCAGCAGGAAACAGGAAGCTCCCTGAGAAACTGGTGTTAATCAGTCCAGGCTCCTGGGGGTGCTGGAGAGGTACACAAGAGGCTCCTCCTCCTCTCTCTCCCCGCAGCTCCTGCTGCTTTCTGTTATTCCCTCTCACCTTTTCGCCTGCCTGTCTGTTCTGTCTCTTGTGCCCTCCTTCCTCCAGCACAGCACTCCACCATCTCTGTGCATCTCGAGCAGAGAGAATACATAGCCACCCGCAGCAGATACAATTTTCTACACTCTGGGTCCTAGTGGCGCCCCCCCCACAGTCTGGCACCTTAGGCGGCCACCTCAGTTTGCCTCATGGTAAGACCAGCCCTGTCCTGTGGGCACGGAGACCCTAACTCCCATTGAGGTCAGCCAGGGAGGCTGGATGTGCACATTACAGGAAATAGACAGTCAGGGCAGCAGAAACGCAGGCTCTCACTGGGTGGCTCTTTGTCCTGCCTCTGTTGGCTAGAGCGTGAGCAGAGCTTTATGAGACAGCTGCTGCGGCTGTAGCCAGCCATCGAAGCGAGTTTCCCATCGTCTCTCTTCTGGCCGTGGATGCTCGACTGCAGCAGCTCCTCAGAGGTCCCAGCCTCACTCTTTAATGCCCATTCTCCCCGTGCTCGCATGGCGCTTCATGGACCATTGAGTAGCCTCATGACAACATCCCAGTTGTGGACACAGGCACCAGCAACCGATTCCCCATGCCAAAGTCCCCTTGGCAATCCAGGGAGCCTTGGTCCATCCCACCTGTCGCCGGAAGTCCCACCCATGGGGGTATTACTTCCGGGGTCAACGTGCCACCTGACCGGAAGCAAGGTGGGTCGTGTGATCCCTCTAAGAACTACCCCCACCAGCCTCTACCAATCAGGAGGGGTTTCGTCCTGACAGGACTTCCCCAAGAGGAGATTTTGACCAATCAGAGTGACTTTCAGGTTGGGATGACCCCTCCGGAAGTGAGTCGTGTGACCCCACTAAGAACTCCTCCCAAGGGCCTCCGCCAATCAGAGTGCAGCACCATTACCCCATAAGTCCCAGCACCAGACAGAGGAGGCGGCCATCTCTTACCAAGGACACGTGTTTTCGAAATCGCGGAAAGGCTGCTGAGAGGAAACATGGACTCCTTCACCATCCCCGTGAGAACTTCGGATTCTGTTTTAGCCCCGAGAACCTTTGACCATCCATGGAGAAAACGCTACATCAGCGACAGTTCCGAGGAGGAGGCGGGAGCGACCGAGGGGAGCCCTTTGGCCCAGCCGTTGCTGGATACGCCGGAACCTGACCCCGAAACCCTCGTGAGACACCCCGATGAGCGTGACGGTCTCTCTTTGTCCACCCCCTCAGAGGTGGAAGGCGATTGCAGCTCGGGGGGTCACCGGCGGACAAGGCAAACGGAAAAGACGGCGCTCAGGTAAATGAATGATTAAGAAGCGGCAGTCGAGGAGGGGTGGGTAATGGGGTAGGAACCGGGGGTTGCGTATCTTAAAAATCAAGCAGTGGGGGTGCTTACACGTTTTCTTTTCTGAAAATTTCTCAACAGCTCGACGATGCCTTTCTAGAGGACCCGCAGGCCCTGGACAGCGTTGCATCAAGCAGCGAAGATGAATCGGGCCCACCATGTTTTTGCTCAACGCCGATACAAGTTGTTGAAGAGGACTCTGAGGATGATGGCTAGGAGGAGTTTAGGAGGCGGCTTGGCATAGAGCTAACTGAGCCAGTGCCACGTCGTGAGCGTAAAAAAGTCATGCGGACTATTGTACGCGTTGCTGTTTATGCTCTCCTTAAACACTGCCTTAGGGAAAAGCTTTCTGAAGATTGTGAGGGCTGTGTCATAGATGTGCCAGGCCAAAGGCACCATGACTGTGTGACTTGGACTTCAGTGGATATAAACTGCAAGCTCCGGGGCCTGTGTGCTGAGCTGTGTTTGGAAAGCTTATTAAACACTGTTATTGCCATAGGTTCTGCTATGCAATGTCTGTGCCTAACCCAAGAACATTTAGCGCAAGGGGTGACCTTGATAAATGCTGTGCAATTCAGTGCAGACCCTGACCGTGTTCTAAAGAATAGGACCAAACCGGAAGATGCCTGCTTACAGCGTTATATTGACCGTCTAGTCCGCACAAAGAGTTCCAGAACCCTGCTTAAGAAAAAAACTATTTGTAAGAAATCTAAAAGGATTAAGTTAGAGAATGGTGAGGGGACAAACAGGCGATATAAAACTTGGTAGCTGTAAATTTTTGAAAAGGGGGTTTGTGACTATCTGTGTTTTGTTAGAAGGCCTTTGGCCTTTAGGTGAGCTAAAAGGTTTTAATGAAGCAGTTTGGTTTGTTTTCAAGGAGCTGTAAGTTTTTTAAATACAAAAATAAATTGTTTGTGAGAAGTAGCTCTTGTGTTTTTGTGTGTGTATAGCAAAAAGCTGAAATGTATGTTGTGGTGGGAGGGGGAAAAATCCTAAAAATGTGCTTACAATA
>NW_027057134.1:0-4000 GCF_011386835.1 Chrysemys picta bellii
AGGCAAGTACAAGGAGTTAACTCTTACAACAAATGCCTATCCTTTCTTATGGTGCAGGTTTTTTTCAGTAGCTGTGCCTATCGGTAGTAGGAGTTCTTTCCTGCTCAAGTCTCTCTGCCTTCTTTCATTCCTTGGTGGAGTGGAAACCTACAGGTTATATTGACAAAACACAATTACATTAAAATGAGAGCAAAAAACAATAACAAAAAACAAAAACAAAAACAAAAAAAATAGACTGTATAAACAAGTCAAGGATTATAAACAGATTGGTTCACAACCTCCAAGATGTATCCCCCTCTCTGGTGGTACATGGCAGTAACAGAGCATGTGGGAGCCATACACATTCTTCTTCAAAGTCTAACTAAATCATTACCCCTATGGTGCAGAGGGGAACCTCCCGCCAATCATTCCATCACACTGTTTTTAAGCTGGGCTACATATAACAAATCAATTCATTTCCTTAAGAAGCCAGTGGGCGATTTCTATCATCTAGGATTTTAGGCCTTCCTGTGGGAAAGCCAACCTTAGGGGGATAAAAAGGGAGGAATACGCTACTACTAGATCCCCACTTAAGCTCGCCTTTATCCTACCATTGGTAGGCAGGAGGAAATAGTGACAGGTTTGTCTCCAGCTTTCATCATAGAAAGAGATGAGGCTCTGGTTTCTGTACAGAACACAAGGTGTTTCCACACAACGTAATTTTTGTGCCACTGATATTGCAAGCTACGCCCACTAGAGCTGTACTAGCACTGCCCCAGCCCAACGCGTGCATGCTCGCTAAAGGCCCCCCACGTGGATCATAACTGTACGCAGGGCCGGCTTTAGGCCGATTCGGCCGATTCCCCCGAATGGGGCCCAGCGCCTAGAGGGCCCCGCGCAGCTGTCCACCCCGCCGCCGGCCCACTTCCCCCTCCTCCCCTGAATGCTCCGCCCACCTTCTCCTCCCTCTCCCCTGCTTCCCGCGAATCAGATGTTCGCGGGAAGCCTGAAACAAGCAGCAGGCAGGAGGTAAGGGGGGGGGGGGGCGAGGAGAGTTTCAGGGAGGCGCAGTGAACAAGTTTTCTCCCTCCTCCTTATGACACCCTTTTAAATACCTGAAAACTGTTAGCATGTCCCCTCTCAGTCCCTCCGGCCTGGCCCCGGCCGAACACCCCCAGCCCGGTCCCGGCCGAGTGTCTCTGGCCTGGCCCGGACCCCGTGGCGCCGGGCTCGGGCCCGGCTGAGCGGCTCCGGCCCGGGTCCAGACCCAGAACCGGCCGAGCGGCTCCAGCTCGGGCCCCGCGGCGCCAGCCCCAGCCGAGCGGCGCCAGCGCGGACCAAGAGGCCCCGGCCCTGGCCCAGCGGCTCCGGTCCAGCTCGGGCCCCGCGGTGCCGGCCCTGGCCAAGTGGCGCCGGCCCGGCCCGAGAGGCTCCGGCCCGGCCCAGGCCCAGCGGCTCCGGCCCCGGCCCCGGCCTGGACCCGGACCCAGGCCCAGGCTGAGCGGGCCCCGACCGTACCTGGACCCGGGTCTGGAACCAGCCTGGACCGAGCGGACCCAGCCTAGACCTGGACCCGGGCGAGCGGCTCCAGGCAGCGCGGTAAGGGGGCAGGGAGCAGGTGTTGGAAGAGGGCAGGGGAGTTTGGATAGGGGTCGGGGCAGTCAGAGGGCAGGGAACAGGGGGATTGAATGGGGGCAAGGGTCCTGGGGGGGCAGTCAGGAAGGAGCAGGGGTTGGGTTGGGTGGTGGGGGGCAGTCAGGGACAGAGAGAAGAGGTGGTTGGATGGGGTAGGAGTCCCAGTGGTCCATCAGGAATGAGAGGAAGGGTTGGATGGGGCGGCAGGGGGCAGTCAGGGGACAGGGAAGGGGGGGTGGATGGTGCAGAGGTCCCGGGGGGGGGGGTGTCAAGAACTTTAGGTAGGCTTAGCATGCATCCGTATACATTATGCAATATATGTAATATATAATTTTATTATTTATATAAAGTAAATAATACATGGAAGAAATGAAGGTGTTTTTTTACGTAACTTTTTGTTTTTTTTCAGTCATCCCTGTTGGGGCCCCGCCGAAAATGTTCGAATTGGGCCCCACACTTCCTAAAGCCGGCCCTGACTGTACGAAGAACAACCCAAGAGAGAAGTATGTGCAAAAGCATCTTACTCCACGGCACCTCATCTCACTTCCATGTGGCACAAGTAAGAGTCCCGTGCAGATGGCTCTATCCCTGCACGAATCCTCTGCAGCAGGCTCTGAGCAATTTGTAACTAACTTTCCTCAAGCAAGAGACTAGCTGTTTGCATCTATGCTGCAGGGGAGCTGGAACTAGGGGCACTGGGGTGCCCAGCATGAAGTAATATTAGCAAGCGAATGCATGGTTTCCATCATACATGGGGTTTACAGTGTTGTTCAATGGCTTTCAGCATCCCCACTATAAAAAATTGTTCCAGCACCCCTGAATTGCTGTTACCATAGGTGCCAACCCCTTGGGGGCTCCAGGGCTGGAGCGCCCACTGAAAAAAATTAGTGGGTGCTTAGCACCCACCGGCAGCCAGCTCCCTCCCTCCTCAGTGCCTCCCATCCACCAGCAGCCCAGCTGATCAATTCCTCCCCCTCCCTCCCAGTGCCTCCCACCCGCCACAATCAGCTGTTCCACAGCGTGCAGGGGGCGCTGGGAGGCAGAAAGAGGAGCAGGGATGAGGCACACTCGGAGGAGGGGACAGAAGGGGGTCAGACGAGGTGAGGAGGGGGTGGGGTGGGAAAAGGCAGGGCGGGGGTTGGGGAAGGGGTGAGGGCAGGACCTGGGGAGCAGCGGGGGCGGCAAGAGGCGGTGCGGGGGTGGGAGCTTAGGGGATGAGGGCGGGTGGGGCCGTGGGCAGAGTGGGGGGGTGGAGTAGCCCTGGAACCCAGAGGAATCCGGCACCTGTGGCTGTTACTGTACAGATTTCCTGAAAAAGGTGATTTGGCTCCCCTCCCATTACCCTGTGTTTATTTTGTCACCTTAGCCTGTCCTAGTATTCACACTACTTATTTCCCTCTCTCCTGAACAGCTTCCCCTGAACTTCACCCTGGTGGGGAATACACATCTCCAACACCCACAGAAAGTAACCGGAGAATGGGAAACATTGCAGCCATGGCTATCTGGGGGGTCTGGTAAGTCGGCCAGAGTGGTGGAGGTACAGAACGTCACAGAACGTCACAGCATGAAAATGTTATGTTTCTTCGGGCAGAATTAGACCCTCACTAGCTGAGCGCCATCTTTCGGAAACCGGCCATCGGCGGGCGCCCCCCTCGGGCCTGGCGGAAAGCCGCCCAAAGCGATATGGCTGCAGCTTTTTAAGGCCCAGCCGCCCTGGCCAGGCATTCCTTTTCTATGGCTGGAGAGTTCTGCTTCTGGGACAGCAGCTTTCTGCTCACATACCCGATGGGATGTCTCTCCCCCTTTCCGTCAATCTGCATTTGCACCACCCCCAGCCCTCTTCTGAAGCGTCAGTGAACACCAGAAAGAGCTTGTCAAAGTCCTGCTTTACCAGCACCGAGCCCTTGACCAGAGCCTCTTTCAGAGCACAGAGACCCCTCTGCCACTGCTTGGTCCAGACCACCTTATCTGGATTACCCTTCTTACATACATATCTCATCACGGCGCTCCAGCCTCTGCTTTGCCCCTCCTGCCAACTCACAACCGGCCACCCGCTCCTCTTTCTCAGGCAGTGCCTGTCGCTGCTTTCCATCCGCCCTCCTCACGGTGCCTGCACTGCTTTTAGCCTCAGCCGCAGTCCCTCTCATGCCGCCATGTGGAAGCCTGGACCAAGCCCCCCGCCTCTGAGGTGCTTGCTTCATCTGGTCCCAACCATTCTGATGTTCCCGGGGTAGCGGGGTTCTACTGGCTGTGGGCAGCTCCTAGTGCCGGTTCTCCCCATTGAGCCCCCCTTTCCCTGAGAGCCTGGAGCAGTGTCAGAATTTCAAAGACCAGGGCCCCCGCCTGGGCACGTGGCCCTCTGCTCCTAAGCCCCGCCCCCGGATCG
>NW_027057135.1:0-4000 GCF_011386835.1 Chrysemys picta bellii
GCTGCTCTTCTCCTGCAGCGTAACATTGTGTGGCTGGTTGCCGACACTCATGCTGTATAGCTGGGAGTAATTCACAACCTGGAGGCTGTGTATGAACTGACCAGTAGTGGTGCTTATCACAGCAAAGCAGTGTAAAAAGCACTCCAGGTTGGAGAACTAAGGGGACACATCTGTTCAACACCCTTTCATGCACCTCTTCCCGCCCAGGCTTTGATGCAGCCACCAACCCCGCCCCCTCCTTCCCCTCCCCCCCACCAGTACAGCCATACTAGTCATAGCAACAGTCTGGGCAACCTAACCTCTGCTCGGACAAGTCCTGGCTTTTAGGGACCACCCCAGATTATCCTTGCGTGAGGCTACCATCTTGGCTGACCCCAACGATCAGACAGGGACCTGCAGAGATAAACGCTGGAGCTTTTGCTAATGAGCAGATTCCACTGCTGGGGTGGACCAACCCACAGAGATCGGGCACAGAGGAACAACCTGTAACACACCTACATTTAGGGAGTGGGCAGGCAGGCACTCCAGGCAGGGCTATTTGCCAGGAAAGTTTCCCTAAGAAGTGGTGGAAGCCCCAGCATTTTGGGTATTTTTATCTAGATTAAGCAAATTGTTATATGTTATTATTTACTACAGTGCTCTTCACTATCTTTGAAGTGGGGGCCACTTTGGGGAAAAAACCTTCAGTGTGAGAGCCGGATGGGGCTGAGGGGTTCGGACTGTGGAAGGTGGCCCAGGTTAGGGCGGGGTGGGGGGTGAGGGCTCTGGCTGGGGCTGAGGGGTTTGGGGTGGAGCTGTGGATGAGGGGTTTGGGCTGTGGGAGGGGCTCAGGGCTGGGGCAGAGGGTTGGGATGTGGGGTGGGGCCAGAGATGAGGGATTCAGGAGGGGGCTCAGGGCTGGGGCAGAGGGTTGGGATGCGGGGGGAGAGCTCTGGCTGGGGGTTCAGCCTTTCCAACCCTGATATTCTATGATTTTATGAAAGGAAATTTTATACAACCGTGTCCCCTAAGGAAGTTCCCGAGAGACAAGATGGAGAAACCCACGTCCCACACATAGCAAGAACCAATCCCGCACTGACCCAGTAGGATGGACCCGACGGGAGCAGCTGGGCTATCTCCTCTGATTTCTGAGGCGCGGTATCGAGTTGTTTTGCTTTCAGTGGGATATTTTCACACTGCCTGACACGGCCTCCCTGACACACACCTGCAGCTGGAACATCGCTCAGATATTTACTCCAACGAGGTTTGTAAACAACAGAACATGAAAATCTATAAAACATGAATCCACTAAGCAGCTTGCTTTAGACAGAGTCAGGCATGGTAGATGAAGTGGAAGTGTCTGCAGGTAGCACAGACCTGGGGCGGATTGATACCAGACGCAAGGAGCCTGAATCTTCCACAGGCCAGGCTCCTTGGAAATGTCAGGGCAGATGTACGGTGGTAGGGCAGGTTCCTCCGTTTTCTCCTTACACTAGAAGTGATCTGGGATCCCAGCTCAGTTCTTGAAAGGTTCCTCCTCTCACTCCTGGAGTTGGTCTATTCCTTTTCAACTTGATGCTACTAGTTTAAGAGAAGCTCCCTCCACTACATGGCACATCTCCCTGCCTGGCCTGCAGTCAGGGAGCTGTGCAATGGAAGAGGAAGGGCAGCCCTATCAAACAGTCTGGGCTTCTCACCTCTAGAAGTAGGAATTCAAGTGAGTTCACGTTGGGGAAGGGGCTGAGGGTGAGTGATTTCTGTAGGGGGAGGGCGTCCTTCAGCTCTGCCCATTTCAGAATAATTAGCAGCCTGTGGAGCGGAGAGTCAGAACTGGGGTACCAGGGGCTGCTGGGGATCAGGACTCTGGGGCACCAGCAGAGCTTGGGAGGGAGGAACAGTGTTCTCTGGAATAATGGGGATGCTGCAGGTCAAGGCTGATGGGCAGCTGATGCAGCCCTTGTCTGCTGTGTGCCTGGCTCTCCGCTCAGCCTCACAGTCTTACTGAGGACTAACATTCACCCCCGCAAATGTGTGTGCTATCTTGCTCTCTCTCACACACGTGCGCTGGCCCCTTTCTTTCTGCCCACAAGTTTCCTGCAAGAAGACAAAGCTCTAAACACAAGAAATGCTGTTGCACGGGACACCAGGGCCTGTTTGTTGAAGATGTCACCTAAGTAGAACAAACAAAAGACTGCCTCTGCTCTGGAGAATTCCCCAGGACTGGATAAATCCCCCATCCAGAAACTGTGCCAGGAGGGGCTCAGTGCCTGCAGGCTGCACTGACTGGGGACCGTACAGGAGACATCTTAAAATGTATCTTGTGACTTGGTTGCTTTTTAAAAGCACAAGTGATCCCTGACACCAGTGCTGAGTTTACACCCATAAACCATTGACACCACAGCAATAAATGTACAAGTGGAGGGGAGTCTAAGACAGAAACCATCTGTGGGGCATTCAGAACATCCACCAATGCTCAAGAAATACACTAATCCGTCGTAAAAACAACTGATTCGCTTCAATACTCAGGGCAGTGGGCTTCTGCTATCACTGCTAAGAGGTGCCTTTAGATTATGAGCATTAGGAATGCATAGGGTCAGATGAGCAAGAGGCAATAAATGCAAAATCCTAGACAAATGTTATGTCCCCTTCCTCGGGATGGTCCATGCAGAGGATAACAGCCCACTACTCCTATCTGCGAACAGTTACTTGTTTAGGTCGAGTGGCAGGGACTTGTGCCCTGGGTTTGACTCTAGTGGGGCAGGTTGTTAAATAAACAAGGGGTGACAGCTAGGAGTGTGAGAAGGCGCCTAGGCTTTCCCACCTGCATTTCCATTTGACCCATTAGCTCGTGTAGCTGAGGGGCCCCCAGGTGCTTTCTGACCCCTTGAGCACTGAGCTGAAAGTTTCCCAGCTCCCTCCTACAGCAAGCCCAGTGTGCCCGTTTACCACATCTGATGCCAGGCTGCTAGGCAGCCCAAGGCTGCTCTGCTAGCTGGGGGTGCATATTGGGGGTGGGGGGCCAGGGTGTTTTCATGCATGCCCTCCAGGGATGCATGCAGTCTCTTCTGAGCAGAAAAGTTAATTCCTCACTGCCAAGCACCCGCCCAATCACCCACGCTTCCTCGTGTCCTACTTACCGGCTGTCCGGACCCAGGGCTGGAGTAGAAGATGGTGTACTTCCGGATGATCCTGTTCGACTTAGCTGGGGGGAAGCCAGGACACAACCATGCTGCTGGCAGAAGATGGGAAGGCTTTTATCCCGGTGGGGGAGCCTGGAACTGAGCAAGAGACAATTCATTGTAGACCCAGCAGCTTCAGCAAAGCCAGCTAGATCCACCACGACCTCCCGAGCAGGGCGCTGATTCCTCCTTCCCGTGAGGGGAAAGGCCAGACCGTTCTTCCTGCATGCCCAGTGTCCGCAGGCATTCACATCATTTGAGGTCTTGTTCTAAGAGGAATTCCTTATAACCAGGAATGCCACAATTCTAGCAGGCATCAATGCTGTGGAATCCTGGCTCTGGATCCTGCCCTGGCTTGGTGTTGGATGCAGATGCTATATTGGCACAGGACCACTTTGGCTGCACAAAATGGAGGAAAGCTATTCTGGAGGCTGCACGTAGGGTACCTCCACTGCTGCAGAGCTGAGCCTTTCACCCTTCCATGGCAGGGAGGGAAGATGCTGAGTCAGCCAGAGGGGCAAAGGAAACAAGTCCAGATGACTGGAAAAAGGCTAAGGTAGTGCCCATCTTTAAAAAAGGGAAGGAGGAGGATCCGGGGAACTACAGGCCAGTCAGCCTCACCTCAGTCCCTGGAAAAATCATGGAGCAGGTCCTCAAGGAATCAATTCTGAAACACTTAGAGGAGAGGAAAGTGATCAGGAACAGTCAGCATGGATTCACCAAGGGGAAGTCGTGCCTGTCTAACCTAATTGCCTTCTATGATGAGATAACTGGCTCTGTGGATGAGGGGAAAGCAGTGGATGTGTTATTCCTTGACTTTAGCAAAGCTTTTGATACGGTCT
>NW_027057136.1:0-4000 GCF_011386835.1 Chrysemys picta bellii
CACAGAGCATTTCCTTCATGGAGCAACAGTGACACTGTGTGGCCACATGTGGTAATGCACAGAGCATTTTCTACATGGAGCAACAGTGACACTGTGTGGCCATCCAAGGTAATGCACGGAGCATTTCCTTCATGGAACAACAGTGACACTATGTGGCCACGCGGGGTAATGCACAGAGCATTTCCTTCATGGAGCAACAGGGACACTGTGTGGCCATGCCGGGTAATGCAGAGAGCATTTACTTAAGGAGCAACAGTGACACTGTGTGGCCACGCGGGGTAATGAACAGAGCATTTTCTACATGGAGCAACAGTGACACTGTGTGGCCATGTTAGGTAATGCACAGAGCATTTCCTTCATGGAGCAACAGTGACACTATGTGGCCACGTGTGGTAATGCACAGAGCATTTCCTTCATGGAGCAACAGTGACACTGTGTGGCCACGCGGGGTAATGCACAGAGCATTTTCTACATGGAGCAACAGTGACACTGTGTGGCCACGCGGGGTAATGCACAGAGCATTTTCTGCATCGAACAACAGTGACACTGTGTGGCCATCGAAGATAATGCACAGAGCATTTCCTTCAAGGAGCAACAGTGACACCATGTGGTCATGCGAGGTAATGCACAGAGTATTCTCTGCATCGAACAACAGTGACACTGTGGCCACGCGAGATAAAACACAGAGCATTTCCTTAAGGAGCAAAAGTGACACTGTGTGGCAATCCAAGGAAATGCACAGAGCATTTCCTTCATGGAGCAACAGTGACACCATGTGGCCAGGTGGGGTAATGCACAGAGCATTTCCTTCATGGAGGAACAGTGACACTGTGTGGCCACGCAGGGTAATGCAGAGAGCATTTCCTTAAGGAGTAACAGTGACACAGGGTGGCCAAGCGAGGTAATGCACAGAGAATGTCTTTCATGGAGCAACAGTGACACTAGGTGGCCGCTTGGGGTAATGCACGAGCATTTCCTTAAGGAACAACAATGACATTGTGTGGCCACGTGGGGTAATGCACAGAGCATTTCCTTCATGGAACAACAGTGACACTGTGTGGCCACCGAAGGTAATGCACAGAGCATTTCCTGCACGGAGCAACAGTGACACTGGGTGGTCACACAGGGTAATGCACAGAGCATTTCCTTTATGGAGCAACAGTGACACCGTAATGCCATGCGGGGAAATGCACAGAACATTTCCTTCATGGAGCAACAGGGACCCTGTGTGGCCACGTGGGGTAATGCAGAGACCATTTCATTAAGGAGTAACAGTGACACTGGGTGGCCACGTGGGGTAATGCACAAACCATTTTCTATATGGTGCCACAGTGACACTGTGTGGCCACGCGAGGTAAAGCACAGAGCATTTCCTTCATGGAGCAACAGTGACACTGTGTGGCCATGTGGGGTAATGCATGAGCATTTCCTTAAGGAGCAACAGTGACACTGTGTGGCCACGTGGGGTAATGCACGAGCATTTCCTTAAGGAGGAACAAGTATTAGGGGGTAGCCGTGTTAGTCTGTATCTACAAAAATAACAAGGAGTCTGGTGGCACCTTAAAGACTAACAGATTTATTTGGGCATAAGCTTTTGTGAGTAAAACCTCACTTCTTCAGATGCATAGAGTGGAAGTTACAGATGCAGGCATTATATTCTGACACATGAAGAGCAGGGAATTACTTCGCAAGTGGAGAACCAGTGTTGACAGGGCCAATTCAATCAGGGTGGATGTAGTCCTCTCCCAATAACAGATGAGGAGGTGTCAATTCCAGGAGAGGAAAAGCTGCTTCTGTAATGAGCCAGCCACTCCAGTCCCTATTCAAGCCCAGATTAATGGTGTTAAATTTGCAAATGAATTTTAGTTCTGCTGTTTCTCTTTGAAGTCTGTTTCTGAAGTTTTTTTGTTCAATGATAGTGACTTTTAAATCTGTAATAGAATGACCAGGGAGCCTGAAGTGTTCACTTACTGGCTTATGTATGTTACCATTCCTGATGTCCGATTTGTGTCCATTTATTCTTTTGCGGAGGGACTGTCCGGTTTGGCCAATGTACATGGCAGAGGGGCATTGCTGGCACATGATGGCATATATAACATTAGTGGATGTGTGGGTGAATGAGCCCTTGATGGTGTGGCTGATGTGGTTGGGTCCAAAACCCCAGAACCCCGACTAGGTGTATTCTATCTGCTACCCAACATCCATAAACCCGGAAACCCTGGACGCCCCATCATCTCAGGCGTTGGCACTCTTACAGCAGGATTATCTGGCTATTTAGACTCTCTCCTCAGACCCTACGCTACCAGCACTCCCAGCTATCTTCGAGACACCACCGACTTCCTGAGGAAACTGCAATGCATTGGTGTTCTTCCTGAAAACACCATCCTGGCCACCATGGATGTAGAAGCACTTTACACCAATATTCCACATGAGGATGGACTACAAGCTGTCAGGAACAGTATCCCTGATGAGGCCACAGCACGCCTGGTGGCTGAGCTTTGTGACTCTGTCCTCACCCACAACCACTTCAGCTTTGGGGACAACTTATACCTTCAAGTCAGTGGCACTGCTATGGGTACCCGCATGGCCCCACAGTATGGCAACATTTTTATGGCTGACTTAGAACAACGCTTCCTCAGCTCTCGTCCCCTAGTGCCCCTCCTCTACTTGCGCTACATTGATGACATCTTCATCATATGGACCCACGGAAAGGAGGCCCTTGAAGAATTCCACCTGGACTTCAACAATTTCCACCCCACCATCAACCTCAGCCTGGACCAGTCCACACAAGAGATCCACTTCCTGGACATTACAGTGCAAATAAGTGATGGTCACATAAACACCACCCTATACCGGAAACCTACTGACCGCTATACGTACCTACATGCCTCCAGCTTCCATCCAAGACGCATCACACGATCCATTGTCTACAGCCAAGCCCTAAGATACAACCGAATTTGCTCCAAACCCTCAGACAGAGACAAACACCTACAAGATCTTTATCAAGCATTCGTAAAACTACAATACCCACCTGGGGAAGTGAGGAAACAGATTGACAGAGCAAGACGGGTACCCAGAAATCACTTACTACAGGACACGCCCAACAAGGACAATAACAGAACACCACTGGCCATCACATACAGCCCTCAGCTAAAACCTCTCCAGCACATTATCCACGATCTACAACCTATCCTGGAAAATGATCCCTCACTCTCACAGACCTTGGGAGGCAGGCCAGTCCTCGCTTACAGACAACCCCCCAACCTGAAGCAAATACTCACCAGCAACTACACACCACACCACAGAAACACCAACCCAGGAACCAATCCCTGTAGCAAACCTCGTTGCCTACTCTGTCCCCGTATCTACTCTGGCGACACCATCAGAGGACCCAACCACATCAGCCACACCATCAAGGGCTCATTCACCCGCACATCCACTAAAGTTATATATGCCATCATGTGCCAGCAATGCCCCTCTGCCATGTACATTGGCCAAACCGGACAGTCCCTCCGCAAAAGAATAAATGGACACAAATCGGACATCAGGAATGGCAACATACATAAGCCAGTAAGTGAACACTTCAGTCTCTCTGGTCATTCTAGTACAGATTTAAAGGTCACTATCATTGAACAAAAAAACTTCAGAAACAGACTTCAAAGAGAAACAGCAGAATTAAAATTCATTTGCAAATTTAACACCATTAATCGGGGCTTGAATAGGGACTGGGAGTAGCTGGCTCATTACAGAAGCAGCTTTACCTCTCCTGGAATTGACACCTCCTCATCTATTATTGGGAGTGGACTACATCCACCCTGATTGAATTGGCCCTGTCAACACTGGTTCTCCACTTGCGAAGTAAATCCCTGCTCTCCATGTGTCAGTATATAATGCCTGCATCTGTAACTTTCACTCTATGCATCTGAAGAAGTGAGGTTTTTACCCACGAAAGCTTATGCCCCAATAAATCTGTTAGTCTTTAAGGTGACACCAGACTCTT
>NW_027057137.1:0-4000 GCF_011386835.1 Chrysemys picta bellii
TCAAAAAAGCCAAGAAATGGCCCAACCAAGCAAACGTCACAAAGTCTGGAAATGAACAGGGGAGGTGGGGGGCTCCTTTCGGACCCTCACTTCCGTGTAATCCTTCCTCAAGTCCTTTTGCCCTGCCCAATTTACACCGCTCAACCAACCACAACTTTCTCCTTTGTTTTCTTGTGCACAAGAAAGAACACTGTCGGACTGACGAGCGTCAACTGTAGGGATTCGGACAGCTCCGTTTGTTGTGTCCGAATTCCGGGCCTTGTGTCTCTTTGGTGATAAAGAGAGGAGATTCCTCGAGCTAGGTTGGAAGAGATTGAGGTGGCGGTCCTTTCTGAAATGTGTTCATGTTGAGATGTTGTAGGTAGATGCGGTGGTATTCAGAGCCGGCACGTGGGTGCACCTAACCCTACTAACAGGACCGCGTCACAAGTAAAAAGGGGTCTTTTCTGGTAAAGGTAGAGGGCACAAAGTTGTCATTTTCTTGGTGGGGTAGGAGGTAAATCGGGAACGGTGTCGCTGAGGGACGGAGGATTGATTGGAAAGGGGACACTCAGCAGGATCCCTCCCTTACCTGTTCATTTCCAGATCTTTTCACATTCAGGACTCCCCCCACCCTCATTGTGTAAAGGAGGTGTATTATATTAAAGAAAGGGTGACTGCCCTGTAATCAGGGTTCAGGTCGCTTTCCCTTTTCTCCTCTCTGCATCGGCCCTCTTCACGCCAAGGTCCAAAGTGAGCTCCCTCTAACTAGGGTGTGGGTCTTTCCCTGCCTTTCACAAGGTAACACTGCCATTTGGAAGATAGTTCTAGAAACCAGCCTCTTGAGAGGGTTCAGGGTTTGCCCTACTAGCTATCCCGTGCCCTCCTCACTCACGCACTCAGCCAAGTCAAAGCCCGCGTCCTCTGCATCCACCTGGACCCGCCTTCTGCCGCAAGCTCTCCTGCGCTCTGAAAGAGATCGGTGCCGAAAAGTAGGAATTAGGGTAATTTCCGGCAGGGCCGAGTACCTTGCCAATGTCATCTGAATCTACCTTGTACACGTGCTCTCTACTGAGCCACAGCTAACCCGCTTCACCTCTCTCTTTCTAGCAACTCAAAGGACAAAATGGACAAGACGACACAAGCACCAAAGAAACTGCAGGAAAAGGGAAGAAAAAGCCACGGACAACGGCTGCACACACCGCACACACAGTACACACCGCACCCCTGTACCGAGGGACCGGGTTCGACACTTCTCCTCACAGGCTTAATCCCCCTTCAGGTGCCCGGTAAAAGGACCTCCTTGTAAACAAGGATCACGGTGCATTCCTTGCCAACCAAAATGCTTTATGGGTCCCTTCCATAGCTGAGGAGGAGCGAGCCCCCTTTAAAACGGGTTGAGGTCTCTGTGAGTTTGAGCTCCTTAGGACCTAGCCTTTAATATGCCCCGGGCCGTTGACCTCTCCCTGTCAGAAGGGTGCAGGTCTCCCCTTTCTAACTCCTCTTGGGCCGTTGGCACTCGCTGGGCAACGAGACCACCCACTTCCGAGGGAACGGAGGTCTCTCCTTTACAGCGCTTTTCGCTCTGGCCCATTGGAAGGCCCCTGGCTTAAGGACCACCCTGTAAGGAGGCTTTCGCTCTCCTTTGCCATGCAAATTAAGCCACAGGTCACTTTGACACGCCCGGCAAAATGACTGCCCTGTAACCAGGGTGTAAGGTCTTATACCTCTCACGCTTAAGCTAGGGGAGCCTTTCTGTGCCTGTGGCTTAGCGACTCCCCCGGACCCTCCACCACTTGAGAAGAGTTGAACTTCTGTTTCTCTTAGTCACAGTAAATTCCCACAGAATGATTTCTACTTGGCTTTTTTGAGATTTGAAGTGAAATCTTATTTGGGACCTATCCCGGTCAGATGGAACATGGTGTGGCGAAGGGGCGGCTGTAAGGGGATGGCGGAGGCCGTGGAAAATTCGCCCCTTTTCTCAAAAAAGCCAAGAAATGGCCCAACCAAGCAAACGTCACAAAGTCTGGAAATGAACAGGGGAGGTGGGGGGCTCCTTTCGGACCCTCACTTCCGTGTAATCCTTCCTCAAGTCCTTTTGCCCTGCCCAATTTACACCGCTCAACCAACCACAACTTTCCCCTTTGTTTTCTTGTGCACAAGAAAGAACACTGTCGGACTGACGAGCGTCAACTGTAGGGATTCGGACAGCTCCGTATGTTGTGTCCGAATTCCCGGCCTTGTGTCTCTTTGGTGATAAAGAGAGGAGATTCCTCGAGCTAGGTTGGAAGAGATTGAGGTGGCGGTCCTTTCTGAAATGTGTTCATGTTGAGATGTTGTAGGTAGATGCGGTGGTATTCAGAGCCAGCACGTGGGTGCACCTAACCCTACTAACAGGACCGCGTCACAAGTAAAAAGGGGTCTTTTCTGGTAAAGGTAGGGGGCACAAAGTTGTCATTTTCTTGGTGGGGTGGGAGGTAAGTCGGGAAGGGTGTCGCTGAGGGACGGAGGATTGATTGGAAAGGGGACACTCAGCAGGATCCCTCCCTTACCTGTTCATTTCCAGATCTTTTCACATTCAGGACTCCCCCCACCCTCATTGTGTAAAGGAGGTGTATTATATTAAAGAAAGGGTGACTGCCCTGTAATCAGGGTTCAGCTCGCTTTCCCTTTTCTCCTCTCTGCATCGGCCCTCTTCACGCCAAGGTCCAAAGTGAGCTCCCTCTAACTAGGGTGTGGGTCTTTCCCTGCCTTTCACAAGGTAACACTGCCATTTGGAAGATAGTTCTAGAAACCAGCCTCTTGAGAGGGTTCAGGGTTTGCCCTACTAGCTGTCCCGTGCCCTCCTCACTCACGCACTCAGCCAAGTCAAAGCCCGCGTCCTCTGCATCCACCTGGACCCGCCTTCTGCCGCAAGCTCTCCTGCGCTCTGAAAGAGATCGGTGCCGAAAAGTAGGAATTAGGGTAATTTCCGGCAGGGCCGAGTACCTTGCCAATGTCATCTGAATCTACCTTGTACACGTGCTCTCTACTGAGCCACAGCTAACCCGCTTCACCTCTCTCTTTCTAGCAACTCAAAGGACAAAATGGACAAGACGACACAAGCACCAAAGAAACTGCAGGAAAAGGGAAGAAAAAGCCACGGCCAACGGCTGCACACACAGCACACACCGCACCCCTGTACCGAGGGATCGGGTTCGACACTTCTCCTCACAGGCTTAATCCCCCTTCAGGTGCCCGGTAAAAGGACCTCCCTGTAAACAAGGATCAAGGTCCATTCCTTACAAACCAAAATGCTTTATGGGTCCCTTCCATAGCTGAGGAGTTGCGAGCCCCCTTTAAAACGGGTTGAGGTCTCTGTGAGTTTGAGCTCCTTAGGACCTAGCCTTTAAAATGCCCCGGGCCGTTGACCTCTCCCTGTCAGAAGGGTGCAGGTCTCCGCTTTCTAACTCCTCTTGGGCCGTTGGCACTCGCTGGGCAACGAGACCACCCACTTCCGAGGGAACGGAGGTCTCTCCTTTACAGCGCTTTTCGCTCTGGCCCATTGGAAGGCCCCTGGCTTAAGGACCACCCTGTAAGGAGGCTTTCAGTCTCCTTTGCCATGCAAATAAGCCACAGGTCACTTTGACACGCCCGGCAAAATGACTGCCCTGTAACCAGGGTGTAAGGTCTTATACCTCTCACGCTTAAGCTAGCGGAGCCTTTCTGTGCCTGTGGCTTAGCGACTCCCCCCGACCCTCCACCACTTGAGAAGAGTTGAACTTCTGTTTCTCTTAGTCACAGTAAATTCCCACAGAATGATTTCTACTTGGCTTTTTTGAGATTTGAAGTGAAATCTTATTTGGGACCTATCCCGGTCAGATGGAACATGGTGTGGCGAAGGGGCGGCTGTAAGGGGATGGCGGAGGCCGTGGAAAATTCGCCCCTTTTCTCAAAGAAGCCAAGAAATGGCCCAACCAAGCAAACGTCACAAAGTCTGGAAATGAACAGGGGAGGTGGGGGGCTCCTTTCGGACCCTCAC
>NW_027057138.1:0-4000 GCF_011386835.1 Chrysemys picta bellii
GGAAATGAGGAAGGATTGCATGGAAGTGAGGCTCTGAAAGGAGCCCCCTTCCTCACCTGTTCAGTTCCAGACTTTGTGACATACGGAATTTGGGACGATTTCTTGGCTCTCTGGGAAAGAAGGGTCGAATTTTTCACGGCCTCCACCATCCCCTTACAGCCGCCCCTTCGCCACACCAGGTTACATGTGACCCGGAGAGGAACTACACGGGTCACAAACAAGATTTCACGTCAAAGCCCAAAAAAGCCAAATAGAAATCACTCTAGGGGAATTTCCTGCGACTAACAGAAGTAGAACCTCAACCCTTCTTACAGGGGGGTCACTCAGCCACAGGCACAAAAAGGCTCTCCTCGTTCAAGAATGAGAGGGGTAAGACCTTAAACCCTGGTTACAGGGCAGTCTTTTGCCTGGCGTGTTAAGGTGACCTGTGGCTAAATAAGCCTGGCGAAGGAGACCCAAACCCTCCTTACAGGGTGGTCCTTAAGCCAGGGGCATTTCAATGGGCCATTGCCAAGAGCACTGAAAAGGAGAGACCTCCATCCCCTCAGTAGAGGGTGGTCTCTTTGCCCAGCAAGTGCCAGCGGCCCAAGACAAGCTAGAAAGGGGAGACCCGCACCCTTCTTACAGGGAGAGGTCAATGGCACAGGGCATTTTAAAGGCTAGGTCCTAAATAGCAGAAAGTCAGAGAGACCTCAACCCTTCTTACAGGGGGGTCGCTCGGCCACAGCACAAAAAGGCTCTGCTAGTTTATGAATGAGAGGGATAAGACCTTAAACCCTGGTTACAGGGCAGTCCTTTTGCCTGGCGTGTCAAAGTGACCCGTGGCGCCAAAAGCATGGCGAAGGAGACCCAAACCCTCCTTACAGGGTGGTCCTTAAGCCAGGGACATTTCAATGGGCCATTGCCAAGAGCGCGGAAAAGGAGAGACCTCCATTCCCTCGGTAGAGGGTGGTCTCTTTGCCCAGCAAGTGCCAGCGGCCCAAGACAAGCTAGAAATGGGAGACCTGCACCCTTCTTACAGGGAGAGGTCAATGGCACAGGGCATTGCAAAGGCTGGGTCCTAAATAATAGAAAGCCAGAGTGACCTCGACCCTTCTTACAGGGGGGTCACTCAGCCACAGGCACAAAAAAGCTCTCCTCGTTCAAGAATGAGAGGGGTAAGACCTTACACCCTGGATACAGGGCAGTCCTTTTGCCTGGCGTGTCAAAGTGACCCGTGGCGCCATAAGCATGGCGAAGGAGACCCATACCCTCCTTACAGGGTGGTCCTTAAGCCAGGGACATTTCAATGGGCCATTGCCAAGAGCGCGGAAAAGGAGAGACCTCCATTCCCTCGGTAGAGGAGGGTCTCTTTGCCCAGCCAGTAACTTTGGCATTAAGAGGGCCAATGCCGAGAGGAGAAAAGGGAAACAGACCTGATCCCTGAATATAGGGCGGTCACCCTTTCTTTAGAAAAATAGTCCTCCTTTAAAGAAGGGGAGGAAAGTCCCCAATGGGAAAAGATCTGGAAATGAACAGGTAAGGGAGGAATCCCGCTGAGTCTCCCATTACCATTAAATCCTCCATTCCTCGGCAACACCCTTCCCGACTTACCTTCCTACCCCACCAAGAAAATTTCAACTTTGTGCCCCCTGACCGTGACCAAAAAAGACACCCCTTACTTGTGACACAGTCCTGTTAGTAGGGTTAGGTGCACCCACGTGCAAGCTCTGAATACCATGCCACGTACCTACCCCAGCTGAGCATCAGCACATTTCCGAAAGGACAGCCACATCAATCACTTCAAACACAGCCCTAGGAATAGCCTGGGTCTATCACCCGAGAAACAAAAGGCCTGGAAATGGGACACAACGTACACAGCTCTCCGAATCTATACCACTAACAATGATACGTGCAGCCATGTCTTTCTTGTGCCGAGTCAAACAAGGGCTCAAAGCTGAGGTTGATTGGGCAGTGTCAGTTGGGCAGGGCAAGAGGAAATGAGGAAGAATTGCATGGAAGTGAGGCTCTGAAAGGAGCCCCCTTCCTCACCTGTTCAGTTCCAGACTTTGTGACATACGGAATTTGGGACGATTTCTTGGCTCTCTGGGAAAGAAGGGTCAAATTTTTCACGGCCTCCACCATCCCCTTACAGCCGCCCCTTCGCCACACCAGGTTACATGTGACCCGGAGAGGAACTACACGGGTCACAAATAAGATTTCACGTCAAAGCCCAAAAAAGCCAAATAGAAATCACTCTAGGGGAATTTCCTGCGACTAACAGAAGTAGAACCTCAACCCTTCTTACAGGGGGGTCACTCGGCCACAGGCACAAAGAGGCTCTCCTAGTTTAAGAACGAGAGGGATAAGACCTTAAACCCTGGTTACAAGGCAGTCTTTTGCCTGGCGTGTTAAGGTGACCTGTGGCTAAATAAGCCTGGCGAAGGAGACCCAAACCCTCCTTACAGGGTGGTCCTTAAGCCAGGGACATTTCAATGGGCCATTGCCAAGAGCACTGAAAAGGAGAGACCTCCATCCCCTCAGTAGAGGGTGGTCTCTTTGCCCAGCAAGTGCCAGCGGCCCAAGACAAGCTAGAAAGGGGAGACCTGCACCCTTCTTACAGGGAGAGGTCAGTGGCACAGGGCATGTTAAAGACTAAGTCCGAAAGAGCTGAAATCCACAGAGACCTCAACCCTTCTTAAAGGGTGGTCTCTCAGCCGCAGGTGCGGAATGGGCCCATAAAGCGTTTCTCTTGGCAAGGAGCGGACCTTGATCCCTGTTTACAGAGAGGTCCTTTTCCCTTGTCCCTCAAGGGGGATTAAGGCTATGTGGACAAATTTAAACGCCACAGGGACGGCCATGTGTGCAGTGTGTGCGTGGTTTTTTGACTGGCCTTTTCTTCTCTTTTCCTTCAGTTTCTTTGGTGCTTCTGTCATCTTCATTTTGTCCTTTGAGTTGCTAGAAAGAGAGAGAAGGAGAGAGAGGTCAAGCGGAATAGGTGTGGGTTTAGTGGACACCGTGATTCCTATGTCAATTCTAATTAAATGGACAAGTGCTCGTCCCTCCTTGAAATTACTCTAATTCCTAGGTTTTAGCACCAGTCTGTAGCAGAAGGCAGGAGAGCTTGTAGTAAAACTTAGCTCTTTCTGCCCTGTGAGCATTAACAGCCTTAGAGGTTACCTACTCTGTTCCTGTTTCCCAGTCAGCTCAGGGCTCCACAGTTATTTCGCATCTAGGTCCTCATAGGCAGTCAGTTCAACATGCCTTTGATGTTTCCCACCAAATTCTTCTTGTCAAATTAGTGGAAGCATTTCCCCCTTTTCCCACCCAGTGCATCATGCCCATGGAACCCACGCTGTCTCAGTGGTTTTCCTGCCTAGCTGCTTCTGTCCAATCAGCGTATGTCATTTCTCGATTTTTCTGCCCAGTGCTTCCTGCCCTGTCAGCATGATCTGCCTCTGAGCTTTCCCGCCCAGCGCTGCCTGCCTTGTCAGCACGAGCCACTGCTGGGGTTTCCCACCCAACCCCTACTGCACATGTAGTTCAAGCCAGCTCTTATGTTTTCCCGCCCAGCGCCTTTTGCCCAGCAACCTACTTTCAGACTCTGCCCCCAGTGCCTACAGTCCAGTCAGCCTGAGCTCTCAGTGGTTTTCCCCACCCAGTGCCTCCTACCCAGTCAGTGCGAGCTTTCCTCTGGGCTTTCCCGCCCAGCACCGGCTGCCTAATCAGCATGAATTCCCTGTGGGCTTTTCTGCCCAGTACCTTCTGCCCCGTCTGCGCAAAGCACCCATGGGCTTCTCCCACCCAGCCCCTTCTGCCCAGTCAGCTCGACCCACCTTCGGGTTTTCCCCACAGCACCTAAAGCCCAGTCAGCATGAGCTGCCTCAGAGGTTTTCCCGCCCAGTTGTTGCTGCCCAGTCAGCATGAGCCACCTCTAGGCTTTCCCGCCCAGCGCCTCCTACCTTGTCAGCCCGAGCTGCCTCAGTGGTTTTCCCTCCCCGTTGCTTCTGTACAGTCAGCG
>NW_027057139.1:0-4000 GCF_011386835.1 Chrysemys picta bellii
TACTCAGACCTGGGGTCTGGGCATGAAGGAGTAGGCAGGCAAGTGGGCGAGGAGTGCCAGGGAATGGGCAGAGCCCAAACCACCCCAACATGTCAACTGCTGATATAGGCAACAAATTACCAACCCACCAAGCGAGGGTAACCAGAGTGGGATCTGTGCCTCAGAGGGGTGTCTCCAAGGTACAAGGCCCCATAGTGCTGATATTTCAATGTAAAACACAACCAGAACTAATGTCTATTGCCAAAAAATGTGAGGCCACCTTTCTCCATGCAGCTCTGCTTTTCTCCAGCGGTCCCTTTGAATGATGCATTAACGGAGGTTTTTCCATTTAATTTCCTTGTTTTCTTAAGCAAAGAGAAAATCCCACTGCTGCTGCCCCATTAGGGTGACCAGATGTCCTGATTTTATAGGGACACTCCCAATATTTGGGGCTTCATCTTACATAGGCGCCTATTACCCCCCACCCCCGTCCCAATTTTTCACACTTGCTGTCTGGTCACCCTATGCCCCATTTGGGCTGTAGCGACAGAGTAGTTTGTATGTGTCTCACTGCCCTCTACTGGAGGGAATTGGAACTGCCAGGCTATAAGGGATCGGCTCTTCAGTGGCACAGGGCGATGGTGGCAGGGGCCAGTGCTTTTGGAGAAGAAGAGCTCAAATTCTAGTCTCACCATCTCTGTGAAAGTCTCATTGGCCCTGACGTGCAGCACAACGGCAGCCACAAAGTCCCAGCTGGCTACAGATTTGCTACTGTCCTGTAGCAACAGCAGGCTCTTGTGCCTGTACAGTCAGAGGAGAGCAAAGAGCCCTATTCCCAGCCACACCAGAGACCCGGCAAACCCACCTACACACAGAAAGGACCTGGCACCAGTGCTCCGTGGGGGGCTGAGTTCCATACGGTGTGTGCTCCAGCACATCCTGTGATGCCCCATAACCTCACAGGGATCCTGTCCCTCTCTGAACACAGAGGGCCAGATTTTCAAGGGTATTTTAAGCATGGAGCCACTGTATTGCTAGGGCCTGCCCCAACGCCCACTGGAGTCACCAGACCCCGATTAGCTCTGGCTGTGGTTTGCTGGGCGGGAACTGGGGCTGAAATGGTATTGCACTGGAAAATGCCAATTCGTCAAAACCAAAACGTTTTGTGGAAACACTGGGGTCAATGAAACTTTCACCAGGGGAGTGTCTCAGGGCCAGGGTGGGATTTGTGGTCAAAACCAGGACAAACAGACACTACCTTAGAAAAGCCAGCAGCTCAGGGGTTAAGGCCCTTGACTAGGGGTATTCTACACTGAATGAGACATCCACACAGGGCCAGCTCCAAGTTTTTTGCCGCCCCAAGCAAAAACAATTTCCCGTGGCCCCCCCCGGCCCCGCCCCAACTCTGCCCCTTCCCTGCCCCATTCCAACCCCTTCCCCAAATCCCTGGTCCCGCCTCCTCCCCAGGGAGCGCCGCATTTCCCCTCCTACCCCTCCCTCCCAGGCTTGCCGCAAAACAGCTGATTCGCGCGGCAAACCTGGAAGGGAGGGGGGAGAAGCGGAGCGGCAGCGCTCTCGGGGGAGCAGGCGGCAGTGGAGCGGAGGTGAGCTGGTGGGGGGAGCAGTTCCTCTGCCCCCCCCCCCCGGTCACTTCCTGCGGCCCTCCCCGCGCCCCCCACCGCCACAGCTCAGCTCCGCTCAGGGCCGGCTCCTGGCTTTTTGCGCCCCATGCAAAAAAAAAAAGGAGCCGGAGTGCCGCACCTTGGACAGTGCCGCCCCAAGCACATGCTTGGAGCGCTGGTGCCTAGAGCCGGCCCTGCATCCACGGCTTGCCAGTGCCAGCTACTCGGGCTTGCAGGGCTCAGGCTCAGGTTTCATGCAGTGTAGATGTTCCGGCTGGGACTGCAGCCCAAGCTCTGGAACTGGAACCTTCCGCCTCGCAGGGTCCTAATGCCCAGGATCCAGCCCGAGCCTGGACGTCTACACTGCACTTAAATGGCCCTGCAGCCGCATCAGCTGGCGTGGGCCAGCCGCAGGTTTTTAATGGCAGTGTAGACATACCCTAGGAGGCCCAGGTTTTTCAAGGCTCTGCTCTGAGCCAGGCAGAGCAGGCGATGGGCTATTCCCAAAGGTCCTGGTTTCATCCCAGAATGACCAAATAGAGACACATGGGTATTTTGAAAAAAACAACAAGGAGTCTGGTGGCACCTTAAAGACTAACAGATTTATTTGGGCATAAGCTCTCGTGAGTATCTGAAGAAGTGAGGTTTTTTACCCACGAGAGCTTATGCCCAAATAAATCTGTTAGTCTTTAAGGTGCCACCAGACTCCTTGTTGTTTTTGTGGATACAGACTAACACGGCTACTCCCGGACATTTAAAAAAATCAGATTTTTGTTTTCGAACCAGCTCCAGCTCCAGCGCCTGGCTGCCCTCCCATCGCAAGTGGCCAGCGTGCACAGACTACACTCCCCTGCACTTGCTAGCTGAATACCGGTAACTGATTGCCATCTCACTGATAGTGACAGTCTTTGGCTACTGCTCATTACCATCGATCGCTGTCAATCACCATCTCAGTGCTCTGATTGCTATTCATTAGCTACCCCTTCTTACTGTTAATTGCCCATCTTCATCTGTTTACCATCTCACCGCTCTGCTAATTACCATTTTGGGAGCTGTTTTATTGAGACTGGTTGCCCTTTCACCCCCACTTTTAACCACTCCCCCCACACACTCTTTTTGCCGCTTTATGATTATTTTTATTAATGTAGCAACCAGAGACCCCAGCCGAGCTCAGGACCCCATTGTGCTTGGCGCTGCACGTGCAATGGTGGCAGATGCTCTCTGTCAATCGAGATAACGGGCGGGCTGCTAGCCCCAGGGAAGTGAGGCACAGAGAAATTAAGTACATTGCTGAGGGTCACACAGGGGTCTGGAGCAGAGCCAGGAATTGAACCCAGCTCCCCTAAAATCTTAATCTAGGACCTTAACTGCAAGACTGTCCTTCGCCTGCCTGTGGCCTGCTCTCTCGTTCCCTCATAGCCATAGCAATCCTGGGATTCAAACCAGTCTGGCTGAGAGCAGCAGCTGGCCCAGTTAGGGTTACCTGGACACCAGGCCTAGGGCATCCAAACCAGCAGACAGTCTGTGAACTGGAAGGGGACCAGCTTAGGCCAAGTAGTTGTGTCTTGTTTAACTTGCCCATTTAAACAATGAACCATTTAATAAAATGGCTGCTCGATGCACCTAGTGTGCTCCAGATCGAGTTTTCAACCAGAGGGACTCTGCGTGCCTTTGGCAGTCCAGCCCTATGTTGTCCCAGCCCTATAGTGTGGTGATAGGGAACCGACTGAGCCAGAAGGAGAGAGGCAGCCAGACACTGAATGCAGCCCTGGCCCCATCACATCCATCCCCCTTTCATTCCCCCCACACCCACATGACGGGGCCTCTCCCCGGGAAATTACTGAAGCACTAAACCTTCTTCCCACCCAGACGGTCTCTGTTCAGCGTGTTAGGAAGGGCACATTCTCTGTCTGTACGCACTGTGATGTTAGCAGGCCTTAAAGCCAATTGCAGTATTGCCAACCCTCATGATTTTGGCATGAGTCTCATGATCATTATTGTTTTCCTTAAAGCCCCAGCTCCTAGAGTCAAGTGGAGCTCTGATGATTTCAGCCTTCATTCTTAAAGAAAAAGTAAGTTTCTAGTCCTCGTGGCTGTGAAGAAAGCTTCAAAGTGTGACCCTAGTGGACCCTAAAGGCTCAGAAAGCAGAAGGCAAATAAAAGGAACCCCAAACCCAGTATTTTTACATAATCTTGTGATTTGAAAGCCAATCACATGATTTTTTGGTGAGCCTGACTCAGGATTTTTGAACATTTGGGGCTGGCAATGCTGCACACGGGACACCAGTGGTGCGAGGGGCCCTGCTAAGCTGGGGAGATGTGGGGCAGGGGGCCCTGCTAAGCTGAGGGAGATGTGGGGTAGGGGGCCCTGCTAAGCTGAGGAGATGTGGGGCAGGGTT
>NW_027057140.1:0-4000 GCF_011386835.1 Chrysemys picta bellii
CAACCCTGGCAACCCAGGAATCCTTTTCGGCTTCTGGGTCAGAGTCTTGGAGCAGGGTGAGGTTAGTGAGGGACGGCGGTGGTATAGAAACAGAAAGGGAACCTAGAAACGCATCTGGGGAAGGTTCTATGGCAGCAGCATGTTTAGCAGAGGTGTCAGCAAACGCGTTACCCTTAGCAACATCAGTATCCTCCATCGAGTGGCCAAGGCACTTAACAATAGCTAGGGCAGACGGAAGTAAAACTGCATATAGGAGAGCAGCGATGTAGGGGCCATTTTTGATAGGGGTACCGGGGGAGGTAAGGAAACCCCGAGCTTGCCAGAGGGTGCCAAAGTCATGTACAATCCCAAAAGCGTAGCGGGAGTCAGTGTAAATGGTGGCAGAGCATCCCTCCACCAAAAAGCAGGCACGGGTGAGGGCAACTAATTCAGCAACTTGCGCTGAGGTTACAGAAAGTAAAGGCTCAGCTTCTACAGTTTCAGAGAGTGACACTACAGCGTATCCTACAAGGAGACGACCTTGGTTGTCTCAAAAACAGGAACCATCAGTAAACAAAACAAGGTCAGAGTTAGGGAGAGGGATATCAGAAAGGTCAGAGCGCGGGACGGTGACAGCAGAGACAGTTGCAAGGCAGTCGTGGGGATCACTGTCATCAGACAAAGGAAGGAGAGTGGCAGGGTTTAACTGAGAACAATGCTTTATGGTGATATACGAAGCCGACAGCAGTAAAAGTTCATACCTGGTAAGGCGGGCGGTGGAGAGGTGACCTGTGTTAGGTTGTAGCAGGAAGGTTTCCACAGAGCGAGGGACCATGAGGGTAAGAGAAGAGCGGAGGACAAGGGATTCGGACATTTCGACTAAGCGCGCTGCGGCAGCCACAGCACGCAGGCAGGGGGGTAAGCCTTGGGCAACAGGGTCCAGAGTGGCAGAGAAATAAGCCACTGGGCGGTTTTTGTCTCCGTGCATCTGAGTGAGGATTCCCAGTGCACACCCAGATTGCTCGTGGCAGAAAAGGGTAAAGGGCTTAGAATAGTCAGGCAGCCCTAAGGCAGGGGCAGAAGCCAAACCATGTTTGAGGGAAACAAAGGCAGAGTCGGCCTCAGGGAGCCACGGCATGGGGTCAGGCACAGAGACTCGAGTGAGGTCCTGGAAAGGTTTTGCAAGGGAGGCATATTGGGGAATCCATTGCCTGCAAAATCCAGCCATGTCCAAAAACTTTCGGCCCTGGCGTGGGGAGCGGGGTCAGGGAAAACTGAGGATAGCTTGGATGCAGGCGGGAGAAAGTGTACGGGAACCCTGGGAGAGGAGAAAGCCAAGGTATGTGACGGAGGCCTGACAGAGCTGTAGCTTAGAGTGAGAAGCCTTGTGCCCCTTCTTTGCTAGGGCAGTAAGGAGCACTAAAGAATCAGTTTCTGAGGCAGACAACGAAGGGGAACAGAGGAGTAGATCATCTACATATTGGACTAGTGTGGCCCTGGACGGAAAAACAAGGTCAGCAAGGTCTCTGATTAATGCTTGGGAAAAGTAAGATACGCTTTCAGTATACCCCTGAGGGAGTGTGGTCCATGTGTACTGTTGCCCCTTGTAAGAAAAGGCAAAAAGATACTGGGAGTCAGGGTGAACTGGGGCAGAAAAGAAAGCAGAGCACAAATCAACAACAGTAAAATGAGTTGCACCTGGTAGGATAGAAGCCAGAATTGTTGCTGGGTTAGGGACAACAGGAAAGGCGGGTATAACAATGCGATTAATGGCTCAAAGATCCTGAACAAAAAGCCACGATTTACCATCAAACTGGGAGGATAGGGTGTTACAGGGGCTGGAGCAGGGGACAATAATGCCTTGTTCCTGCAGGGCGGTCATGACTGGAGCAATGCCAGCCTCTGCTTCGGGGTTTAAAGAGTATTGAGACAGGCAAGACAGGGGTTTAGAGGAGTCAACAGTAATGCAGACAGGGTCAGTATTTAAGCAGCCCACTTCAGATGGGTGGGTTGGCCACAGAAAAGATGGGACCTGCGAAATTAGGTGCTCAAGGGATGGGATCAATGGGTAACAGGGAACTGGAGTGGAAAGGGAAGTTTCAGACAGTAGGGAAGCCACAGAATCGCTCAGAGAGGACTGGGGTATTTGTAAGTAGACACCATCTGGGGAACAATAGATAGTACAGCTAAGTTTACATAACAGATCCCGACCCAAAAGGTTTACCGGAGTGGAATGAGAGAGAAAGAATGCATGATCCACGGAAAGGGGACCAACTTGGACCGGTAGAGGTTTTGAGGCGAATTACTCCTGATGCACACCAGTGTAAATAAAGGGGCAGGGAATGAGGCTGCCTGTGCTCCCCCTGCAGGATTCAGTGTTTCCCTTTGATGTTTACGACTGTTTTCTCACAGCCCTGTGGCCTCTAAGATTGTAGCTCTCCTCATTAAGTCTAATAGTGTTCTTTGTTTCTTAAGGACGTTCTTACTTTTCCTAACGCAAGAACAAAATACTTAGCTTCTCCATCTCAAAGAATATTCCCAGTACAGGTGAATTTACACACATCACATGCTTTTAAATTGGATAGTTACATTATACTCATTTTACAAGGTGGGCCCTTAGGGACAGAGAAGTCAAGGGACAGGACTAGCATCACAGTGGGATTGCGTAGGAGTGCCTTACCTCTTTCTGCTGGGTACAGTTGCTACCTCAGTCTCCCACTTGTTCCCAGCTTGTCTGGCAGGAAGGGCAGTTTTGTGCTCTAGGCATACTGGAGAAAGTCAGGCTACACAGACTTCCACATATGAAAGTACCGGGGGGGTGCGTAAAGCCCACTCTAGAGCTTCATTCTCTGCTGTCTCAAAGAGGGTGGTCTATGAAAACCCAGTCTTTTTATTAATGGACCCCACCTGTCCCACTGTCAATCTCCCTCTGACCTGAATTAACCCCTTCCCTGCTCTCTACTTGTATAAAGCTTCTACTCACCATTAGAGGGAGTAAGGGCTAGATCTAGAATTAGAACTCAGGAATTCCTGGTTCCATGTTCAGAGCAGCATCTTGCACTGCTCTCAGCATCAGAAAAATGAGGTGCATTGTCAGGCTTTACAAAAAACCACTCTTGTATTGCATTAGCACAACTCCACCACAGCAAAATGTTGTTGCATTCAAATTTTGTGGTGCAATAGACATTGCTCGTGTGCTGTTTTTTGAGTGTAAAAAATAATCAAAATAAAAATAAAGTATATAATAAAATACAGAAGAGAATATCTGGATTATTAAACAAGAAAATTGGCTTTAAACATACAGTAGCTTGGGTTCCTGCACCTCCTCTAGGAGCCAGCCCAAACTGTGTTTCTGCCTTCAGTGTCAGAGTGGGGAGGCATATTTCTATATTCAGATATACCCATAGCATTTGTGTACACAAACTGTACCTGGAACTTGGTTCCAATCTCTAATTAGCATAAACTTCCTGTAGGGGTACCTATTATATAATGAACTGGTATAAAATATGATTATTGGTTAATATGTATGGCCCATAGATTTAAAGTCAGCTCCCTGAAAGGCAGTGAAACCATCTAATTTGGTCTCTTAGCCCTGTAAGAAATCAGTCAGCTGCCTTGCAGAACTGTTGAGGGGAATACAGAAGAAGGATACAAACAACTGCAGCAGGAGTCGCAGTATAAAGAGCACTATAGTAATCAAGCTAAAATTGTCCTAGTTAATGTATGACATATGTTCAATTCCCCCACAAACTAATTATTTCACCTCTTTTGAGGAGCTGAGGCAACAAAATGATAGAGTACTGTTTGCTGCTTGAGTCCGAACATGCTCATGGTGATAGAGAGCAAGCTGTCAGGAAGGGTCCTTCTTTGCAAACTGACGTAACGGGTTAGACCCCAGCTTACTGGAAGGTGAAAGAAAGTTACAGCACATGAATGGCCATTTTAATCCCTTTTCTCAAGACTGTAAATGTTAACTTGGACTGATCGGAGAAAATAACCATCCAAAAAATGAAGCGGAGTC
>NW_027057141.1:0-4000 GCF_011386835.1 Chrysemys picta bellii
ATTAAATAAAATGGGTCCCAAAACCGAACCCTGAGGAACTCCACTGGTAACCTCCCTCCAACCTGACAGTTCACCCTTCAATACCACCCGCTGCATTCTCCCCATTAACCAATTCCTTATCCACCTCTGGATTTTCATATCGATCCCCATCTTTTCCAGTTTAATCAATAATTCCTCATGGGGTACAGTATCAAACGCTTTACTGAAATCCAGGTATATTAGGTACACCGCATTTCCCTTATCTAATAAGTCCGTTACTTTCTCGAAGAAGGAGATCAGATTCGTTTGGCATGATCTGCCCTTCGTAAAACCATGTTGTAATTTATTGCACTTGCCATTAACCTCAAGGTCCTCAACTACTTTCCCTTTCAGAATTTTCTCCAGCACCTTGCACACTACAGATGTTAAACTAACAGGCCTGTAGTTACCCGGATCACTTTTTTTCCCTTTCTTGAAAATAGGAACCACATTAGCTATTCTCCAGTCTAACGGAACCACCCCCGAGTTTACAGATTCATTAAATATTATCGCTAATGGGCCTGCTATTTCCTGCGCCAATTCCTTCAATATTCTCGGATGAAGATCGTCCGGTCCTCCCGACTTAGCACCATTAAGGCATTCGAGTTTTGTTTCTACCTCGGATACGGTAATCCCCCATTCTGTTTGCCCCTCTGTCACGGTGCTAGTATCCCTAATACCTTCATTGGCCTCATTAAACACCGATGCAAAATATTCATTGAGATATTGCACCATGCCTAGATTATCTTTAATCTCCTCTCCGGCTATAGTCTTCAGCGGTCCTACTTCTTCCTTCCCCCCTCTATCTATCCCCATACACCCCATCTATCTATCTATCCCCATATACCACATTTATCTATCTATCTACATACTCCCCCTCTATCTATCTATCCCCATACACCCCATCTATCTATCTACACACTCCCCCTCTATCTATCTATGTATCTATCCGCATACACCCCATCTATCTATCTATCTATCTACATACCCCCCCTCTATCTATCTATCTATCTATCTATCTATCTATCTATCTATCTATCTATCTATCTATCTATCCCCATACACCCCATCTATCTATCTTCACACTCCCCCTCTATCTATCTATGTATCTATCCGCATACACCCCATCTATCTATCTATCTATCTACATACTCCCCCTCTATCTATCTATCTATCTATCTATCTATCTAGAGGGGGAGTATGTAGATTGATAGATAGATGGGGTGTATGGGGATAGATAGATAGATAGAGGGGGAGTGTGTAGATAGATAGATGGGGTGTATGCGGATAGATAGATACATAGATAGATAGAGGGGGAGTATGTAGATAGATAGATAGAGGGGGATGATGTAGCTAGATATGTGTATGGGGATAGATAAATACATAGAGGGGGTGTATGGGGATAGATAGATGTGGTGTATGGAGATAGATAGATGTGGGGGTGTATGGGGGTAGATAGATAGATGTGGTGTATGTGGAGAGAGAAAGAGGGAGAGAGAGAACCCCATTGGCTTTAAGCCCTTTTACATTTTATGGGACTTTTCTGTAATCTAAGCTCCTTGAACTTTTTCGTGGTCCAAAGCAAACAACAACCCTGGAACCCATGTACACACAGAATGGTCGTGTAGGAAGTAGCCCAGGGAAGCCAAATCAGATTCAGCTGTGTCATTGACTACAAGCTGGCCAGTGTGTTGCAGTTGGATTTTCCCCGCTGACCCAGTGGCAGGCCACTCCGCTTCTATTAGGGCCCTGGGATGGGACGTAGGTGAGTGGGAGGGCCTGGGTTCCCCTACCCCCGGCAACCCAAGGTCAGGAGTGGTAGCCTCCCCACCTGGTTGTCAGGAGGCCTGCATTGGTCTGGCTCCCACCTGAATCCGGATGCCAGACGGTTGTGCTGACTCTCCCACCAGAGAGGTAACCTCCCCTAGACTGCCACAGCTCTGCCGGACTGTAGGTCAGAGCCCCCCTACTTGCTTGCTGCCCCACCCTGATCAGTGGCCAGGCAAATGGACCTTCTGTTGCTCTGCCTGCCTGCCTGTAGGCCACAGCCCGTTCTCGATTGCCGCCCCGCCCTGATTGAGGGCCCTGGGCAAACAGACTCTCTACCATTACTTGGCCTGACTGCAGGCTAGAACCATTAACACTGAGCTACTTTTCCCCTGAACCAAGGTACCCGGAAGTATCATAGCAAAGGGCGTGGTCTCCCGCCCGGACGGACGGGGAGGGAGCCGTGAACCCCTTACAGTCTCTCTTTCTACTCATTCATACTTTTTCTCTAAATATGTCAAAACACAGGCACACAACCTTCCCCCGGCCAAACACAGAAAAATAATACAAAATAAATTTTCAAAATGGCTGACGGCACCAAAAACATACACGACTGGAAATGGGGATGGAGGGCGGGACGTAAATGCTACACAGTGCATGGAAACCTATCAAAAAGTACATGGTGATGAAAGCTATCGAGCAGTTAACTACTCACATGGCTGCGCAGAGCAGGCGGCCAATGGGGAAGAAGCCATGGTCTGGCACGAAGCTCCCAGGGAAGGGAGGCTGGCTTTTCCCAGAGCTAGGGCAGCTGGGCAGCTTCAGTGACCGGGCTCTCCTTAGTGCACATTGTTCTTATCCTATGAAAGCATGTCCATAGGCTGCTGTGGGCTGGCGGGTGGTTCTTGAATGCCTCCAGGATGAAGATGGTCTGAGAAGCCAGGCTTTGGACCGAGGAGTTGCTGTCCTGCTGCAAGCCTTTGAGGTCTAAGATTGAAAGGAAGGAAATGGAGGTCAGAGCCACAGCGCTCTGGAGAGCCCCAGCAAACCAAGCCAGCGCTGTACCTCTCGGCCTGTGACAAGGAGGCAGCAGGCTGGGAGGCGGGAGGCAGGGGACTAGCAGGAACAACCAGCAACCTTCACTAAACATCCCTGCTGCCCTCCACAAATGAGGGAGCCTCCAGACACAGGCAAGAAGTCCCAATGAACCCCATTTACTCACTATTTCTAGGACTGCCCCATCCCTGCAGTATCTGAGCACCTCATCCCTGGCTGTATTTACCCTCCGCCTTCCCCCCAATGCACAGATGGGCACTTAGGTCCAGAGAGGGGGAGAGTCATAAAGGGGGCTTGGACATTGTTAAGCTATGCCTAACTTTAGGTGCCCTGCTGCCATCCAGGAAATGCCGAGGAGGGAGCTCAGCCATTCTCTAGCTCTGGTTGGGAGGCCCAGCTGTGAACCTGCTCTGGGAGTGAGAAGCCTGAGCTATATCACTCCCCCCCCGCCGCCATTCGCCAACAAATGTGGAGATGCTGCTCTGCCCTGCGCTGCCCAGGGGTCCGGGCACGCAGCAAGGAGGTAGGTGACCGGACGTCACCTCTGCCTCATTTGGAGCAGTGGCTTCACCCCAGGCACCCCACGTGGAGGTGACTGCTCCAAACACTGGGCTAGTGAGTGCAAGGGGGGAGGCAGCACCCCACCTCGGCTGTGTTTGGGGGGGGGGCAATCATCTCTGAAGGCCAGCCAGCTCAGGCCCAGTTTGGGGATCTGCCAGGCCGCAGCTCTGAGGTCAGGGCTAAGTGCCTGGCACATGCCAACCAGCAGACACGACAGGGTGAGGGGGCAGCTGATCAGGGGTTTGGGGATCTACATTTTGCATCCCTTTGTGGCTCTCGCCCGAGATCATGTTGCTGGCGTCGGAGATTGAACCCAGCCCACGGCCCTGGGCCGTTCATCCCCCTAGCGCTCAGTGCTCAAAGCAGGTACCACCCACCGTTGCAGATGGCATCCAGCTTGTCCTGGCTCCTCTGGTCCAGCTGCCGGGCAGCGAGCCCTACACATACAAACAGCTCGTCACATCCCCGCATCCCCAGTGAGGGTGTCAAATGTCACCCTTCAAGCAACCCCTCGCTTCCCCCGTCCCTCGCTGGCCAGGACGGTGCTCCCAAGTCCCCAGGGCAAAGGGTGAGTCCCCAGGGATGGTTACAGGGCTGG
>NW_027057142.1:0-4000 GCF_011386835.1 Chrysemys picta bellii
ACCTGGGTCAGAGCAGTGCTTGAGGGCTGGGCCTCCTGGGAACACCCGCAGGGGGCATCGCCCCCAAGCCGCAGAGCGACTCCAAGGCTTCTCAGGTGGCAAAGTGAGCCCGGGAGCAGCTGAGCACCTTTCAAGAGAGCTGAGCCTATCTGGGCTGGGTGAAGGTCCGGTACCCTTGGATAGCAGTTTCCCAGAATGCATCAGGAGGGGCTGGGAAGGGGCTGGGATCGAAGCACCGCACCGTCCCGCGAGCTGTACGGGTGCTGGGGCAGGAGGCAGCCTGGACGAGTCATGTGACCAACTCAGCTGCCAGGACCCAGCTCCAGGAATGAGGGAGGGGGACACAGCCTGTTGTGCACGGTTGCACATGGCATGCAGAGAATTCCTCCTTCCTGACCCCAGAAGATCAGCTGCCCCCGGAGACAGGCGTTTCCTCCCTCGCAATCACTGTCATCTCCTGCCTGGTTACTCCTGGCCATAAAACCACCAGGCTCTGTGGGAAATCCACCCCACCCAGGGCCAGCGCCTTGGGAACAACCCAGCATTGGCGGAGCACGACCCACTGGGACAGCAGAGGGGACTATTCCGTCTGGAGAGGCCCCAGGGCCCTGCCCTGCCAATGGCCCGATCCAGGAGCCAGGCCTCAGCGCCCACCCAGTCACGGCCCCGTGAGCGGCTCTCCAGACCCCCGCAGGTGCAGGGGCTGGCACTCACCTCCTGGGTTTTCCTTCACAGCACGATTTCCTGCTGCCGCTTCTGAGACTCCAGCGCCCGGATCTGAAACTGCGCGGGAGAGAAGCCGAGCCTCAGTCGAGTCCTGAGCGGGCGTGAGCCGCTAAAGAGGAACCCAGGGTCTGGGGTAGAACCCATGACAGCAATGGGGGAAGGGGAGGGGACCCAGGGCTCCCCCACCCCCTTGCCTGGGGCCAGCACATGGCATGTTCTCAGTGCAGGCCATGGGCCAGATTTTGATCTCACCAGCAGCGGTATAAAACCTGGAGCAACTGGGGCTAATCGGGATTTATTCTGCTGTAACCGATGGCAGCACTGTGGCATTTGTACCTGCCCTGAGCAGCAACCAGAGATGCAGGAGGAAGCAATCACCTCCTCTGACCTGGGGAAGGCGGAACCTGCCACCCCACCAGGTGCTGATCTCAAGGGATGGACAGACAGATGGACATGTGTTTGGGAGAGGGGACGTGCTGCGCCTTCAGCAGGGGGAGGAGTCCCCAGACAGTCGGTGGGGTGGCTGGTTTCCGCACAGGGTGCCCAGCACACAGCTCCCCAACCAGGCAGGGTTTTACGCTGTTCTATGCTGCCGACCCCATTCCTGGCTTCACAGGACCTGCAGGCCTTGGCCGGCCAGTGGCCCAACACGGGCTCTGAGAGGAGCGGGCCTGGGGGCCAAGCCAGGCACTGATCCCAGCGGCCGGGCACCCGGAAGAGCTCTAACACACTGTCGAGCAGAGGTAGGGCAGGACTGAACGTGGAATGTTCTCGATGCAGGTGACGGCTGGATTCACATCGCAGCAGCAGCAGTGTAAATCTGGAGCGACTCCGCTAATGTCAATGCAGTTACTCCAGATTTACAATGAGCGTAATAGAGAGTGGAATCCGGCCTCTGTTGGTGCAGCGTTTGCTCCAGATTTCCCATCGCCTTGCTCAGCCATCCCTGCGGCTCAGCCCCAGCTTTGCAGGGCTCCCCTGCTGCCCCGTATCCTGAATGGCCCCACTCCCTGTCTCAGCCCTGCCCCGTCACAGGGGCTCCCCTGCCCCTGCCCCACCCTGCGTCAGGGACTCTGGGTGCAGGCTGGCTCACCCAGGTAACTGCTCACCTGTGCACAGGGGAGGGGACCTGACACATCATGCATCAGCGAAGGCTCTCCAGCACCCTCCCCATCTGGTCCCAAGGAGCCTGGCTTGGGGCATCTCCCCAGGAAAGGCCCAGACCCATTGGAGAACCCGCACTCCCCGCTGCACCCTGGCCAGCTGGTGTGGGAGCTCAGAGCCGAGTGAGGGGCACAGGCCCCAGCCAGAGCTGCCCTATCTGCAGAGCCCTGGCGAGGAGCTGGGTTCTCACCTCCTGCCTGCGCTGCTCCTTCTTCAGCTGGGCCATCTCCCGATTCCGCTTGGTCTCCACCAGCCGCCTCCGCTGCTGCTCCTCCCGCATCTGCTTCATCAGTGCCACCTGCGCCCCCGCTCCCCCCCCCCCCCCGACAGCCACACCCAGCATAAGGAGTGTGCACAAGGGGCTGTGCCCATCCACCGACCCTCCCCAGTTTGAAGAGCTAGCACAAGCAGGCCATGCCCCTCCAGCCCCCTCCTCCTCTGCCCAGCCAGGTACCTTCGCCTTCTTCATCTCTGCCACCTCAGCCTGCAGCTTCTTGAGCTCCCGCTCATAGCGCTACTGGTTCTTGAGCAGGCGAGCACGTTCCTTCTGGGCTGCCTGCAGCTTCTGCAGGTCCCGATTCATCTCCTTCAGCCGCTTCTCGTAGTCCGCCTTGATCTTGTTGGCCTTCTCCTCCGTGTAGCATTCTATGGTGCCTGAAGGGGGTGGCGCAGAGACGCTCAGAGTGCCAGGCTAGGCCGAGCCCATCACGCTCCATCCCACCCAGCTGCCCCCTGGACCCACCAGGCCCCCAGGGAAAGCACCCTCAGTGGGGGGCACTTTAGATTAACTCTTGGCCTCCAGGGACAAGCCTGCCTGGTCCAGCAGCTCAGGAGATGTTCAATGGCCGAGTAGCCCAGACCAGTCATTGCCTGCAAGCCAGAACAATGGGCCTATTTTAGACCAATAACCCCGGCAGCAGAGCAGTGCCAGGCATGTGCCAGGGACCGCACCGCTCCAGGGACTGGGTGCACACTGTTCTCCTCCAGGCAGCCATTGCTGTTCAGCCCAGAGGGGGATGCTGCTGAGATGAGTTTGGTGGGACTCAGCTGGGGGCAGGTGTCTCAATCACTAAAGTCTCAGTTATAGCATCAGCTGCCCCACTCGGGGAAGATGCCCAGGACTGAAAAGCCCTGGAGTTGGAGCTCTCTGCATGGGCAGGCTACGCTGCTGCTCCAGCATTGGAGAGCCACAGTTTCCTCGCTGGGAGGAAGTCAGGAGCAGCTGGGAGCTTGGCCGCAGATGCCAGGTGGCTTTGCCTCTTTGCCTGGCCCTGTCTCCCTGACGCGTGTCAGAGCTTGGAGCTCCTCCAAGGGAAGGGACTTTCCCTGGGCCCTACACCCACTGTCTCCCCACAGCCAGCGGGCTGCACAGCTGGGAGGTCACGGGGTCACCAGGCCCAGCCCTGATCAAGAGGCGGGACAAGTGGCACACAGCTGAGGAGAAGGATCGATCCCAGGAGCTGGGAAGCCAGACACGGAGCAGCCAGCGGGAATCTCTGGGGACCGCAAGAGGGGCATGGAATGCAGGTGTTAGCGGGGGAATGGTCCCGCTATTGGGGGGAACTTCCCTGGCTTCTGCACTACCCCGGTGAAGTGGGCTAGCGAAAGGATCCGAGTCCTCGCTCCCACTTCCTTTACCCAGAGGCCTCCCTGCCCTTGAGAGCTCCCCTTCCACTCTCCTGTCTGGCAGAGTCCTCGTAAACCCCGACAAGGCTGGGCCCAGGATTCCTGGGGGGCTTGACCCCCAACCCTGCTGTGGTCACCCAGGACAGGGGCTAGGGTGTCCCCACTCCAGGGTACTCTCTCTGCACTGGGCACCTCCCTGACCCACTGATCATTTCATACAATTTAAAGCAAATACAAGTTGTTTAATTAACAATTAACTTTATAAAAGAATAAGGAAAAATGGGAAAGGTTAAAGGAAAACACATCACCCCGCTCTGTGGCAGGGAACATTACAAACAGTGTCTCTGGAACGTCAGGGCAGGTCACCGTCTGTTCCTTGTAGGTCCCAGGCTCCTTCTCAGGCCCTGGCTGTGCTGCAGAGACGCTGCGGGTCGGACACTTGCTCTGGCGGTGGCCACACGCTCTCAGACTCTAGGTGGCAGGA
>NW_027057143.1:0-4000 GCF_011386835.1 Chrysemys picta bellii
TGCTGCAATGACCAACACCCCACACAACACACCTTTCAAGATCCATGGGTCCTACACATGCCTATCACAACATGTGGTGTACCTCACCCAGTGCCCAACAACAACTATGTGGGTGAAACCAAACAATCACTACACTCTCAAATGAACTTGCACAGTAAAATGATAAAAAACAAAAACACCCAATCACCTGTGGGCAAACACTTTTCACCAAATGACCACTCTGTATCTGACCTCTCAGTTCTCCACCTCAAAGGAAACCTGCACGACGCTTTCAAAAGACGAGCCTGGGAGCTTAAATTCATAAGGTTCCTAGACACCAAAAATCACCATCTTAATAAAGAGGCTCTGGGGTTTTTTTACCTTCCTCTGCAGCGTGGGGCATGAGTCACTTGCTGGAAGATTGTCTGCAACTTGAAGTCTTTAAACCATGATTTGAGGACTTCAATGGCTCAGACACAGGTTTGATACAGGAGTGGGTGGGTGAGATTCTGTGGCCTGCGTTCTGCAGGAGGTCAGACTAGATTATCTTAATGGTCCCTTTTGACCTTAAAGTCTGAGTCTATGACACTGGATTTATGGCTTATTACAACAATCTGTAACCCACTAACCCCCTTTGTTTGTCCCATGACTGCAGAGGTGGTAACGGGCCACTTCACCTTGAATGGTCCCTTAGAATATGTGCGAGACTAGGTGGGTGAATGTGTTAACTACTTATGCTAAATCATCTGTTCCACCTTGTATTTAGTACAGAGCACCTTTCCCAGACCCGAAGAAGAGCTCTGTGTAGCACCAAAACTTGTCTCTCTTGCCAACAGATGTTGGTCCAATAAAAGATATTCCCTCACCTGCCTTGTCTCTATAGTCTTTTTAAGCAGAGCAGAATCCCCTCCCCGGCTCTGCTTTCTACAAGTCTCTTTGGGTCTGTACCCACAGCCCATACACTCCATGTAGCAAGGTCTTATAGACCAACACTGGCTAGCCATGTGGCACATGTTTGTCTCATAGCTGTCCAGTAGGCCACCCCTCCTACTGCCAGTGGACTACTCTCCCCTCTGCCACAGTATTCACGCTGGCAACACACAGGGGACAAGGCAGGGAGGTAGGTGACACTGCAGGCATTAGGGTTTCCAGGGTAGGATGTATGCAGGGAATTGCTCATACATGGGCCATGGCCCAGTTAAATCTGGCAGCCAGAGTGCTGACCTGCAGGATCCAGACATGCATGGATAGGATAGACCCTCACGCCTCTGATACCCATTCGTCCTACATGCCAAGTACACATGTAAGCATCCCTCCTGCCAGGCCAACACGCCCCCTGGGTGTGTGAGTCACACCAACCTGCCAGTCTGTGCCTGGCACCTCAGCTCAAAATGCCCCTTTAGCAGTGACGGCAGTTCAGATATTGGAGAGGGGTGTAAATTCCAGTCCCCGCTCATCCCACCCCCTCCTCCTGCAGGGACCCTGGGTCTCCCTTGGCTGGGAAGTCTCCCCACTTTCTGACCCACACAGTGTGTGAGCCAGTGCTGCCAGGGGTCAAGTTCTTGGTGGACTCCCCTGTGTTCCACGGCACAGCAACAGACGCCCTGTGTGCCAGGTCACAACGCCATCTGTCGGTACAGGGGGGCAGCAGGCCATTGTCAGTGAACGGCATTACAACCCCCAGGTTGCCCAAGGGCATCCAGCAGCGCAGTGGCACAGCTGGGTCTCCTCACGCCCAGCCCAGTGCCTCACCCACTAGACCACACTGCCTCTTGGGCACCTAGTGCTATAGAGACTGATGGAGGATAGGAGTGTCTGTGGACAGCATGGTCCTGTGCTCCTTACTCAGCCCACTGTCAATCAGGTGTGACACCAATCGGATTATGCCGGTGTGAATGGGGAGCGAGAGGAGAACCAGGCCCTGGCTTCTTTTCCTGGAGCCTCAGCACTAGGGTTACCATATTTCAGCAAGCAAAAAAGAGGACGGGAGGAGCCCCGCCCTAGCCCCGGCCCCGTCCTGCCCTAGCCCTGCCCCATCCAGCCCTAGCCCCACCCCTGCCCCTCCCACTTTCCCCCCTCAGAACCCCCAACCCTCCACCCGCTCCTTGTCCCCCTGACTGCCCCCTCCTGGGACCCCTGCCCCTAACTGCCCCCCAGGACTCCACCCCCTACCTAAGCCTCCCTGCCTCTTGTCCTCTGACTGCCCCCTCCTGAGACCCTCCCCCAATCCTAACTGGCCCCCTAGGAATCTACCCCCTACTTGTACCCTGACTGCCCCAACCCTTATCCACACCCCCACCCCCAGACAGACCCCTGGGACTCCCACGCCCCATCCAACCACTCCCCACCCCCTGACAGCCCCGCCCCATCTAAACTCAACTCCCGACCCATCTAAACCCCTCTGCTCCTTGTCCCCTGACTGCCCCCTCCTGGGACCCCTGCTCTTAACTGCCCTCCAAAACCCCACCCCTACCTAAGCCTCCCTGTTCCTTGTCCCTTAACTACCCCCCGCAAATGCCCCCCAGGACCCTACCCCCTACCTGTACCCTGACTGCCCAAAACCTTATCCACACCCCCACCCCCAGAAAGCCCGCCCCCAGAACTCCAGACCCCCCCCGTCTCTTGACTGCCCCCTCCAGAACCTCCCTACCCCTTCTCCGACCCCCTGGCTCCCTTGTCATTGGCCTTCGGCTAACGTCTCTGTGAGCCGTTCTCCCGGCAGGCTGGCTGGCGGGGGAGGAGCTCCAGACTGCCGGAGGCGATCTGCGAATGCAGGGAGGGAGGGAGAGAGTGATCTCAGCTGCAGGGGGGAGGAGGGGGAAGTGGAGGACGGGCTCTCTCCGGCTGTCAGAGCCCCATGTAAGTGACACCATCCGGCCAGCTGCCCTGTTAGCCGCGCGCGCTCTGCATGGGGGGGGGGGAAGTCCGGACATTTACAAATCCCCCCCGACGCTATTTTTAGCTCAAAAAGCCGGACATGTCCGGGGGAATCCGGACGAATGGTAACCCTAAGCTTGCCTGAACTCCCAGAGGTCCTGCACGCAGTTGCCTGTGCACCCCACATCGGGCTCTCCTCTCTCCCCATGTTCATGGAAGCCCAAGCGGGTGCCAGAGCCCGTCGCTCTGTGCTGTGGTGTCGGGGAGCCCTGCCCAGCTCGGCCCAGTGGGCCGAGCCCGGCCCCCATTGGCCTCTCGCTCTCACAGCGCAGGAGCTTGTTCTATTTGTAAGCCTGTGTTAAAGCGCCCAGAGCTCTTCCTGCCCTTGGGGACAGTTCCCTGCGCTTCCTGGGGGGGTCAGCAAGGCCCAGCGGCTGGGGCTTTGAGCGCAGCCTCTCAGCTCTGGGTCTCTGCTTTAACTCCGGCCCAGGTCCCCAGGGAGGTACAAGAAGGTGAAAACCCCAGCCAGCCTCAGCCAGCTCCCAACCCCAGCCCAGCCGCAGGCAGCTCCCAACCCCAGCCCAGCCGCAGGCAGCTCCCAACCCCAGCCCAGCCGCAGGCAGCTCCCAACCCAGCCCAGCCGCAGGCAGCTCCCAACCCCAGCCCAGCCGCAGGCAGCTCCCAACCCCAGCCCAGCCGCAGCCAGCTCCCAACCCAGCCCAGCCGCAGGCAGCTCCCAACCCAGCCCAGCCGCAGGCAGCTCCCAACCCCAGCCCGGCCGCAGCCAGCTCCCAACCCAGCCCAGCCGCAGGCAGCTCCCAACCCCAGCCCAGCCGCAGGCAGCTCCCAACCCCAGCCGGCCTCAGCCAGCTCCCAACCCCAGCCCAGCCGCAGGCAGCTCCCAACCCAGCCCAGCCGCAGGCAGCTCCCAAACCCAGCCCAGCCGGAACCAGCTCCCAACCCCAGCCCAGCCGCAGGCAGCTCCCAACCCCAGCCCGGCCGCAGCCAGCTCCCAACCCAGCCCAGCCGCAGGCAGCTCCCAACCCCAGCCCAGCCGCAGGCAGCTCCCAACCCCAGCCGGCCTCAGCCAGCTCCCAACCCCAGCCCAGCCGCAGGCAGCTCCCAACCCAGCCCAGCCGCAGGC
>NW_027057144.1:0-4000 GCF_011386835.1 Chrysemys picta bellii
AGCTGTTCCTGCTACTTGCTACCTTGTCCCACGTGCTGAGTGAACATTTCCCACAAGCACAGCGAAAGCTACGCAGCAACATTTCCGCACAAGGCAGTGCTGCTGAAAGTGGCACAGAGGGCACTGGGATGCCTACCCACAATGCACCACACTTTTGCCAATCTGGCCTGATACTAGGTGAACACAACACGCTGGCACAACTGGACCAGTGTGAACTCACTGCACCAGTATAGTCTTTTCGGTTGCTCGCTGATGATAAAACTTTTGCTAGTGTGATTTCTGGGTGTGGAGCAGACCTAACTGAAGGAGAACAGAAATCAGCCCTTGATGGGGACCCATTTGGCTGGTGCCAACTGCCAAGGGGTTAAGTGTTATTTACCCAAGCGTTAAATATCTGTAAAACTCTAAGCTGTAGGCTTGTAAGAGAGGATCAAGCAAACGCCACCTCAAAAGTTTTTAAATAAAGATCATATAAAAGGATTAGAAAGGAGACAGAACCAGCGCCTTGGACTGGAAGGGAAGCTCCAGGGAAATTCCAGTTCCAGATTTGGACCTCAATTTAAAGACTTTTCTGACTGGATTTCCCCCTTTTTTAAAGGCTTCTCTCTCGGGATGGGAGGCTGTGACTTGGGGGTCCCCAGCTCTGTCTGTGGCTTGAGAGGTTACAGGTACGTACAGTGACGGGCAGAGGAATCTCCAGCAGCGCGATGGTGATGTAGGCAGACAGCGTGACCTCATCGTCCACCCCACCCTGCAGGGAACCACAGAGAGAGGCATTAACCCCGAAACCCCGCCCACTGGCCCCTCCTCCCAGGGGCGTTCTACATCCCTGTTCTTTCCACACTATGGTAGCTTCCAGGTATCTGCCCCTCTTCTTTCCTCTACCCATGGTCGCTCCATGTACAGTATGGTTCTCCCCCGCTCTTGCCTCCCTTGCTAGATCCCATCTCCAAGCCCCCTGCCCCAGCCCCATGTGCTGCAGTGGCTGAGCTGTTCCCATGCACAGTTGCAGGCTTTCGCCGTGTCACTGGAGTCCTGTATGGGTCCCACGAGGCCCATGGGAAGCCAGCTGGATGGATACGTCACCTTTATGGCATTGTTCAGGAGCGTCCCGGAGCTGCGGAAGCAGCCGTTTTCCTTCTGCTTGCCAGCGAGCCAGGCCAGGGCGTCCTGGATGTGCTTCTCCTCGATGAAGATCTGAGAGCGGGCCTGCGCGAACGACTTGAGGACGAAGGCCGTCAGCCTGCCACAGAGAGCGGACAGCGGTGAGAGCTCCCTCCCATGCCCTGTGCTCGCTGGAGGGGACGGGGTCCTGGGGCATCGCCAGCCTGAGGGGAAGCAGCAGGGGCCGCAGAGCTAGTGGCCATGGGCCCGGGAACCATTATCTCATTCAGCCACCTACTGACATGTAGCAGAGCCTGGGGGCAAGACCCAGCAGTCGTCTGACAGGCCACAGCAAAACTGTCCGTTTTAGGACAGGAAGTGAGCCAGCTTCCTGCATTGGTTTCAAACTGCCAGGGCACAGTTTAGGGGGTAGAAGGTGGTTGTCTAGAACCCTTGGGAGAACAGTCCTCAGCATCTTCAGTGACCAGGAATGGCCAGGACACTGGCTCTGCACTTTCTTATTATAAAAACAGCAGCACAGCACCCCCTAGCATGAGACTGGGCTCAGCACTGAGAGGGAGAATGCCTCTTACTGAGCAACCCGCCCCGCTCCCTGCAGCACAGCGCCCCCTAGCACCACACTGGGGCAATAGAGTCAGTAGTGGCAGAGGGAAGAGCAACCCCTACAGAGCTGCCCACCCACCACACCCTGCAGAACCTGTTTCTTCACCGAGCAAGGCATGCACTAAGCATTGAGGGGCTGTGATGGCTCCACCCTCAGTTACCAGCCACCTCATTATCCTGAGGGCAGTGGTGGCTAAATTTTCCGTCGGAGGGTCAAACACATAATTTCAGAAAGGACAAGTATCCACAATCAGGACTTCTGGGTGGATTCTCTGCCCTGTTTTGACCCCTGCACCTTGCTCAGGTAACACAAAGGGAGCTGAAACTACCAGCATGTCACCCAGCAGGGGAATCTTTGGCCGGCACTTTTACGCCATCCTCCATATAGCCCCTAGTACAGAGAGTGAGTGGCTGGAGTGTGCTGTGTTCTGGACACACCGAACTGACGTATGATCCTCAGGGGACTGTGGCCACCTGGAGCAAGTTAGAACAGCCCCCAGGCTGCTCTAACCTGAGCTGAGCAGGGAATCAGATGGCTGTAAATGGTTATTAATCCAAAATCGCAGGCCTCTAGCATATGAACTAAGGGAGATCTCCCTTCCCTACCACTTCTCATAGTTGCCTTATCCCACATCATCAGCTCTAGAGCTCCTCCCGTCTCCTCCGCCCCTTCATGATCAGCACCTGTTAACAATGGGCAAGCTCCGGGTTATAACAAGAGAAGGGAAAGAATTCAGCAGCACTGAAATCTTACCAGGTGTTCCCTGATGGCCCATAACGTGGCCCAAATGTGCTGTAGGAGCCATCCCAGTGTTTGTACTTCAGCTGTGTCTGGTAACCTGAAAGGGAGAATGAAGTTGGGTTTTACTGCAATAAAGTCCAGCTAGGAAAAGAGAATTTTCAACCCTGTCTACACACAAACATCCTGCTTTAATTGTACTAGTTGCGTTAAAATGCTGCAAATCCCCCAGTGTGGATGTAGTTAGGATAGTATAAAAGTGCTAATACCAGTACAGCTTGTTCCCAGATGGGAAAGGGATAGAACTGCATCCACACTAGGGGTTGTACTGATTAAATTATTTTGGTAAAATATCACCTCCTAATTGAAATAGTTACACTGGTAGAAAGCTGGGTTTAGATCAAGCCTTGGACGCAGAAGCAGGTCCGATGTAGAGTACACAAGCCAGGCAGGCCTCCCATTCCTAAAAACAGCCTCAGTGTCTCAGCAGAGAGGCCTGGGTCTTTTGTTAGGCGTTAAAAGAAAGTACAGGCAACAGGGTTATGATGTGCATCTACTAGCCACCTATACCAGGTTCAAGGATCCCTTTGCAGCACCTAAAATAAATGGGAAGGCTGTCTCTGAAAGATTGCTAACCCTCATTAAAAACAGGGTGGAGCAGAAATGGAGAATGAGGAATAATCAAAGGTGTGATCCAAACTGGGGCTGTTCTGAAAAGTGACTATGTGGAAAAGGCCCCTTGTCACTCAGCAGCTCTGCCCCATGTGTGTTCAGAGTCATGGCTACTGGCTTTACTGGCAAAGGTCATGTCCACATTAGGAATAAAGGAGCATTACCAACATTGCTAGCTAACACGTGTTTCAATCCTAACACAGACAAGGCACTTGTAGTTTCACACATGTTAGCTGGTTGAGTTAACCTTAGCGAGGAGCCTAGAGTTTACCTTGATCAACTAACATGTATTAAAACTACAAGTCGGCTAAATGTGTCACAAATAGACACATCTCCCCTAGTGAAAACAAGGCTTAAACCCAGGTTTTGCTCCATTTACTGCTGCCAGACGTGCAGAACCAACCCAGCTCTTCTCCGCCTTGCATGTCATCAGCAGAAATGCACCCAGTGCAGTGCAAAACCCAGGCTGTATCATTCATCCACATGGACCCATCTTCTCCCATCAAGCACTTCCAGAGAGTAGAGTTCTCTACGTTCCTAGATGTCACCCTAGATCTAAGCATGCTAATGTGCTATGGCGCCCCCTGTTGGGAAGCCATCAATTGTAACACCAACCATTAATGAAGTAACTACTCGGAGTAGCTCCTGGGAAAGGGAACCTCTGACCTCTGGTGCGGGGTGGGGGGAAAGGGGGTGTCAGAGGCCCTGATTCAAAGGTGAATGATGAGGGTGACGGTTGTGACGGTGCTGCCAATACACTGGTGGCTAGGAAGGCCTATAGGCCATCTGAGGACCCGAGTCTGGTTTGCTGGGTAAGAGTGAATTACCACTGGGCTCACACACTGGAGAGCAATGGGATGA
>NW_027057145.1:0-4000 GCF_011386835.1 Chrysemys picta bellii
GAGAGAGATCAGAATCTCCTATTAAAAGCCAATGTGCCAATTCTAGTTGTGCCAGGAGGACAAAACCACACTTAATCCCTCTACCTTTCTTCTCCTGCTCTACAAACCACTGCAGCTGCATGAAACAGCTGAAAATTTAACTGCAGAATTAAGCACAGACATTTTCACCAAGTTTCACTCCCCACAAGTTTCACTTTTCCAGAAAACTCCCTGAAGTGGCTGGTTACACCACCAGCACCATGTGAAAGTTTCAAATCCTGTATACGCAAGAGTTCCAATTCCAGAGTCACCTTCAGCTGATGGGTGGGATTTCAGAAGCGCCTCAGGAGTACATGTCCCACTAACTTTCAATAGCATGTGTGCTCCTAAGTCATTTAGCTGCTTTTGAAACACTCCCCACCCAATGGGGCCATTTTCTGCTCAGAAAGTGGCTCATTTTCACAGTGAAGGGATCTGTTTCCAAGCTCAACATCTACAAAATCTTGTATATTTTCCCAGTGAAATCCATCCCACGACACTACTTTCAAATTCTTTACAAAATACATCAGAGCCCTCAGGTTCTGAACAGCTCTCCCTTTCATTTAGATTACATCACCCAGTCTCTTGTCCACTTTCCCCCGCAGCCCGTCGTCTCCCCATTCTTATTGTACTCTATGGAGAGTACCACTCACAAGTCGCTCTATCTGGTGCGGACTTGTAGCTGCTTTCAAGGTGAAATGTCTGACCACAAGCTGTGCTGTACTCAGCAAGGACACGCCCATCTACAAAAGAAGAAACTCAAACACATTCAATCCAAATATTCCATAGCCGCAATAAGTGTCCCTTGCCCCAGTTACAGAATCCTCTCAGCTCACAAACACCTTTGAGAACTTGAATCCTCCCTTGTTTCAGAATGACCTGTCTTCATGGCTGATCTATAAACTCATGGGCAGCATTTGATATGTTCAATAAGTCCCTAAACATCTGATGAAACTCCATTGCAATCTCCCCATTTCAGACTGATCCATTCCCCAGGCTGAGCTATAATATACAGGCAGTGTCTGGCGAGTTTCAAGGTGTCCACTGGTCCCGTCTGGGAGGGTCATGGGGCTAACATCCAGTATAAAAGCTGGGAGTGCCCGTCCCCAGTCAATATGTGTTAAGGTAAGAGTAGTAGCATGTAAACAAATCCCATCCAGCTTAGTGGAAATAGACAAGGATCTCAGCCAGGCCTCCTACCTATTTCATAGTGATCTTAGATCAGCACTGAAGCTGGTTTGATGTTGAACGCAAGAAGTTCTTGTTCAACTGAGAAAGAGAAAGTGATATTCTTCTGTGAGGCCTGGGAATGGAAGGACAGACAAGCTTGTCAGATTATTTTCTTTTAATATCAATTTCTTTCCACCAAAGACCCCTAAAGTGGGTCCCAAACACATGGCTGCTTACCTTGTATGATACCATCTTCCCAGAGTCCCTGTTCACTTGACTTGGTTGCTTCACAATTGCCTTGTTAGGACTTTTGGTCTTAGGGGAAAACAGTTTTATAAAATATACATAAAAAGGTCAAGAAAAACTAACATATTTTCTCAGACTTACACTCTCCAAGTTGAAGAGGCCACGGTTGTTCTTGGTTTCCACCTGAATCACCATACGATCACCCTGAAGCTTGAAACAAGGAAAAAGGAAATAAATTCATTTATTAACACAAAAGACATCCCAGAACCTGCAGAAATGGCCACATGATGTCATTAAACACCTACCACATTCTTAATCAGTGCAAGTATTGGCAGCTCTATTACCATGGAACCAGGTGGAAACTGCATAATAATCACTAGGTGGCAGATTGTCAGAGGTATTTAGGCACCTAAGAATGCAGATGGGCAGGTGCCCAAGTGAATTTTTCTAAAGTGCTTAAATACCTGATTCCTATTGATTGTAATGGGAGCTAGGTTCTTTCGAATGTCCCACTAGGAGCCTACATGCCTTTAAAAATCTGTCCTTGGGTGGGGAAGTGGGGGGTGCTGTAACACACACACTGGCCCTAGATGTATGTGTGTATTTATTTGGCCTAAGCTAGTCTGCAGCGGTTTGTCGGGCATCCACACACAGTTTGGGTATAATGTTTGTTTCATTAAGTGGGTTACTGGTTGTATGGAATGAAAGGGATGGCAATGTGTCCTGAGACAAGTGGTCTCCAGTGAATGCCTGCATGTCTCAGAACACTGGTTGTCTGGCCCAGTCCTCTCCTTTTATCCAGCCCAGGGTATAACAGCCCGTAACCCCCTCTGCTCCTGGGGTGGTTTATTCACCTCACTCCCATCCTTTACCTTCCACAGGGATGAACCGACCGGGACAAAGCCTGAGAGCATCTTGCCATCAACAATGGCCATGCTGGAGCTATTGCACTTCCCGGCATAACTGCAATGAGAGAGACCAGATCAGTCTGGACCATGAATGAGGAGGAATCACAATGCTACATTCTGCTCCAGAGCACAAAACCTTTCTGATTTACCTGTTCCATTTTTACTTCTTAGAGTATGTCTGCACTTAACACACTACAGTGTCACAGCTGCAGCACTGCAGTGCTTCAGTGTAGACACTACTATGCTGATGGGAGGAGTTCTCCCATTGGTGTAGATAATCCACTTCCCCAACAGGTTAGATAGCTAATCTACAGCAGGGTTTAGGTCAGCTTAACTACACCTCTCAGGGGTGCAGATTTTTCATACCCCATAGCAACATAGTTAAACTGACTTCGTTTTCTTGTGTAGATCAAGCCCTGATTACACGGAGGAGAGAGACAGAGCGGCAAGAGGCATAAGTGCATGAGAGGGACAGGGCGTGGAGAGGTCTATTAATACAGCATCTAGTTTCTATAGTGCTGGTGCTCTATAAACACCTAGAGATGGAAAGGGTGTTGCCATGAAGCACAGTAAGTTCCATGCAGGGTGAGGAGGTAATGTTCAGAGTGTTTTTTATATACCTAGTCACAGGGACACGATCCAGAACTGTTGGACTTGCATTTGGGGAGAGGTCCCGGCATCAGGACCAGGCAACAGGTGTCTCGGCAGGAGAGAGTGCTTCAGGGGACTCGGGCACCACAGGGTGTGGCTGGAGAGAACCTCAGCGTACTTACAATGGCTTCTGCAATGGCAACTGCCATTTAAATGATTCACTGCTTATATGCACATTGTACGCATTCAGACAACCACCATGTGGCTAAAGGGGGGCAGGGGGGGCAAATGTGAATCATCCCCATTATAAAACAGCACTAACACTATACTCAACTGTCTAGTGTATATGCGCACTGCAGGGCATTGTTGGATGGAATCAGAAATGCTTAGTTGTGTATCATAGGCCCCATACTGCTAACAGCTAGAGGAGAATCTCCTTTAGATCCATTCGTTAAGACCTGGGTTTTCAGGGTAGGAGAAGCCATGTCCTATGCTCACAATCACAGGGGCCATGGCAAAGTCCTGGGGTGCCACAGATTTGTTCCAATATTTATAATCAGCCCTGTTTTAAACCCTCCCCTCACCCCTTTCCCAGTCAGCTGGTTCTTGTCATTCAGGGAGCTGGGGCAGTGAGAGGAGGTTACCTGGCTGAAACGACAAGGTCAAACTTTGCTAGCACATCAGCTGTGCAGGTAGCATTCACTGGCTGCACAGAGAGAGAAAGAGAGAGAGAACCCAGATGCCTTCTCAGGCACAAGGATATTGTATCTCAGAATTATCCAGAAAAAAGGGAAATAATCCTGACAATAAAACCCCAATCACTCCCATCCTCCATTTAACATTGTGGCAGTTTTCAAACACCTTTCTGACAAATCTGCCTCTATCCTCTATTTTTCACATCATTAATTCAGCTCCTGTCAAGGCTGCTTCCCCACTCTGAACTTTAGGGTACAAATGTGGGGGGCCTGCCTGAAAACTTCTAAGCTTAACTACCAGATTAGATCTGGTCCGCTGCCACCACTCCCAAATGTGATAATTCCCTTCCCTGGTTAGCCTTGAGAGACCTA
>NW_027057146.1:0-4000 GCF_011386835.1 Chrysemys picta bellii
TGAAAACATGAGAGCTTCTGAAAAAGGTGCTGAGAATATTTTATAATAGACAGTGTGAAGCAACATCCATATAGGGGGTGGTTCCCCCTGTAACTACCAGAGTAATGATTTTAAAAAAGGATGGGGACAGTGAGTTGATGAGATTTATGAAACTCTTAAGGACAAATTCTGTCCCTGCTTTACTGCCCTGCACACACAAACTTTTGCTCAAGCTTTTCCTGGAAAATCCAGGGCTTTCCCTAGTCATAACTATTATTTTGTGATAATACTTATTTTACTTTTACTTGTAATATATTAGTTGTTATTGTACATGGTTTAGGATCTAGCTCCCCCTCCCTTGCCATTCCCTGAAGTTTCCCTGCTCTGGGGACAGTGTCACACACTGAGGGGCAGGTGTCATTAATCCAGCATCTCTCCTGCACTTACCTGAGCAAATCACACTGGCATCATTGTCATGTGAGCACTGAGAGGCCCCCAGGGCAGTAACAGGGCAATGGCCCAAATGGGGTTCAGTCCCTTTACAGTGAAATGTGTCTGTCCAGACAGAGCCAGTTCCCTTCCCAAAGTACCCTCCTCCTGGGGCTGATACAGCAAATCCGCAGTCAAGCTGACGACAGAGTACGTTGGCATCCGGTAAATCCCAGCGTGAGTCACAGAGGGTTCCCCAGGCACCAAGAACCTGGATCTCCACTCTCCCTGAGCACTCTGAGCTGCCATTCAGCAACCGGAACCCTGTGTGCCCAGGGGAGAAGGGAGAAAGGGTTTTGAGAGGGAGCATTTAAGATACTTTATATTAAATAATAAAGAAAAGGAAAGTTGGGGGGATTGAACCATTCCCATTATATTGGATTGTTTAGATTTTACTAGAAGCTGAGAGCAGCTCTATTATCCCAGCTCCCTACAGAGTGAGATCATTTTATTGCTGCACCCTACTCTAGAATACACAACACTGGGATTTTAGAGACATTGAGCCAAATTCTTACGTGAGCATATGACGCTGGCATCATTTGCATGTGAGCACGTCTGAATCACATGTGATATCCTGGGACAGTACACAAGGTGTGTCTCATTCCCTACACACTGGAATTCCTTATTCCACATTGGTCCATGTCCTTCTCTGAAATGAGCTCCTCCTGGGATAGATACAGCTATTCCACACTGTAGTTCATTACAGATAACACTGGCAGTTTTGAGATCAAAGTGTGCATCACAGATTGTAGCCCAGGTGTCTCCATGCCTTACTTCCACACGTCCTGAGCAGGCACTGTCACCTCCAACCAGCTGGAGCTCAATGTGTCCTAGAAAGCCAATGAAGGATGAAAATTACAAAGTAGCCTGAGGGAGTTAGGTGTTCTCTGCCTTAGAACTTTGGTCAAAAGCCCGTCCTGGTGCAGTGGGACAGTGCAGGCAGCAATTATTTTTTTTTTTTACAACAAATGGAAAGAGGGGAATTCAATAGCAATCAATATACATTAGAAGTTATGAGATGTAGAAAATCAATAAGGGAAGCTAAAGCTATCAGGGAAAAATCAATAGTTGGCAGAGTTAAGATCAATAATGAGAATTTTTTAAAGTATATTAGGAGCAAAGACAAACAAACAAACAAATCCTAACAAAGGTGTAGACCCATTATAAATGGAGATGGTAAAATAGTTTATAATAATGCAAATAAGGCAGAAGAGTTCAAGAAACATTTCTGGTTTTGGATGGAAGCAGGATGTGTATTCATACTATGTGAAGAGGGTGAATCACTCTGCAGTCCTGGTAACTAAGGAGGATGTTAAACAGTATCTACTAGGGAAAAACTTTTTTAAAAAATCAGCACACCTGAATAGCTTATAAAATCTTGGAATAAATAGAAATGGAGGACTGGAAGGAATCTCATGAAGTCAGCTAATCCATCTCCCCACACCAAGACAGGTTTAAGTATACCTAGTCCATCCCAGATATATGTTTGTCTAACTTGTTCTTAAAAGTCACCAATGACGTGTGTGATGGGCTCAGTCACAGAGGGGACCGTCCCCCTTGGGACTGCCACTTGATGATCTGAAATTACCTCTGAGCCCATTTTCCCTGCCAGCTTGGAACTCCAGAACCTTGCCTTGTTGAGTCAGACACGCTAGTCTGCTGCAATACAGACCCGGGTCTGGTCCACACCCAGAAAGCTGCAGACTTTAACCAAAAACTGCTCAGCAGGTCACCTGTCTCTGGCACCCAGACACCCATTTCCCAATGGGATCCAGACCCAAATAAATCCATTTTATTCTGTATAAAGCGTATAGAGGGTAAACTCATGAATTGTTCACCCTCTATATCACTGATAGAGAGATATGCACAGCTGTTTGCTCCCCCAGGTATTAATTACTTACTCTGGGTTCATTAATAAACAAAAGTGATTTTATTAAGTATAAAAAGTAGGATTTAAGGGGTTTCAAGTAATAACAGACAGAAGAAAGTAAGTCACCCAGAAAAATAAACCAAAAACACGCAAATCTAAGCCTAATACATTAAGAAACTGATTACAGGTAAAATCTCACCCTCAAAGATGTTCCAATAAGCTTCTTTCACAGACTAGACTCCTCCCTAGTCTGGGCCCAATCCTTTCCCCTGGTACAGTCCTTGTTAGTTCCAGCAGACATCTTAGGTGGAAACCAGGGGCTTTCTCATGACTGGCAGCCCCCTCTGTCCTGCTCCACCCCTTTCTATAGCTTTGGTACAAGGCGGGAATCTTTTGTCTCTCTGGGTCCCCATCCCTCCTTCTAAATAGAAAAGTACCAGATTTACAATGAATTCCAGTATCATGTGACATGGGCACACGTCCTCTGAGACCTCATTCTTCATTATCCACAGGCTGGCCCACAAATACACAGGAAGGCTTGCAGGTAAATAAACCATCTACAACCAATTGTCCTAGTCAATAGGAGCCATCAAGATTTTAAACCACCATTAATGGCCCACACTTTGCATAATTACAAAAGGACCTCAGAGTTATACTTCATATTTCTATACAAATAGGAGGAATATATTCAGTAGTTTATAACTTTTGTTATGATATCTTACAGGAGACTTTTGCATAAAGCATATTCCAGTTACATCATATTCACGCTCATAAGCATATTTCCATGAAACATATGGAGTGCAATGTCACAACGGGGATACCACAACCTCCCTTGGTACCTTTTTCCGATACTTAACTATCCTTAGAGTTAGAATGTTTTTCCTAATATCTGACTTGACTCTCCCTTGCTGCAATCTAAGTGGATTACGTCTTGTCCTACCCATCGTAGACAGAGAGTCCAAAACTGGACACAGTGCTCCAGCTGAGGCCTCACCAGTGCTGAGTACAGCAGGACAATTACCTCCTCTGTCTTACATAGGACAATTCTGTTAATTAAATCCAGAATGACATTTCCTGTTTTCAAAACAGCATCACCCATTTCAGTCTGTGATCCAATATAACCCCAGAACATTTTCTGCAGTACTGCTGCCTAGTCAGTTATTCCCCATTTTGGATTTTTTGCATTTGATTTTTCCTTCCTAAGTCTAGTACTTTGTACTTGTCTTTACTGAAATTTACTTTGCTGATTTCAAACCAATTCTCCAATGTATCAAGGTCATTATGAATTCTAATACTCTCATCCAAAGAGCTTGTGACCCCTCCCAGGTTTGTGTCATCCACACATTTTATGAGCTTATTTTCTACTCCACCATCCAAATCATTAATGAAAATATTGACTAGTACCAGGCCCACGAGAGTGATATTATTTATGTATCCATAGGAACACAGTGACCAGAGAGAAAAGTATTAAAGCAACTAAAGGCCAACAAGAATATGTCTTACCTAATCCTCAGCATTTCCCTCAAAACCTGGGCTGGCCAACCTATCCCAGGTACCCCTGCTTCTGGGGACTGGGTTTCAATCTCCTTCCCTGCAGACCCTGCCTCTCCCTCTCTGTTCATCAGGGCTCCCCTTTTCAAAGTTCCCAAGCTTTTTATTTAA
>NW_027057147.1:0-4000 GCF_011386835.1 Chrysemys picta bellii
ATGCTACCTCTGCACTGGGACTATGACTGCCTCATAGACCAGCAGCCTGGGGCAAATGTGCCTTATTAACAGATCTATGTGATATCCTAGTCAGAATTGGAAGCATTTCATGTGTACATCCAGGAAAACCTTGCCAAGGGCTTCATCTGGTGCTCTACCTCCTCAGAAGGGGCGCTAGTACTTTGTGTTAAGAAAAAGGACAAAGTTACATTTTTGCATAGACTATCGGATCCTAAACCAGGTGACAGTCTGAAACTTGTATTCCCTGCCCTTCATTTCAGAGTGTGCAGTGTGTAGATAGTATCAAGTGTGCGAGAATTTTCACAAAACTGGACCTCTGCGGCACATATAAACTATTTTGCATCAGGGCGGGAGACGAATGAAAGACTGCCTTTAGATCCCGTTATGGACACCTGAATATTTAGTAATGCCATTTGGGTTGACCAACACTCCCGCGACCTTACAATACTTCATGAACGACATATTTAGAGACATCTTGGGCCAGTAGGTAGTCATCTATTTCAATGACATCCTTGTATTTTCAGATGATCCTGAGCAGCATTGTTACCACGTTCGTTCCATCCTGGAAAGACTACAGAAGCATGACCTGTTCGTGAAATTAGAACAATGTACCTTTGACCAATCCTCCATAGAATTCTTGGGTTCTATCTTTCCTCTGAGAAGGCATCAAGATGGAGCCCCAGAATATACAGGCCATGCCCAGATCCCACCAGGTGTTACAGTGCTTCTTGGGCTTTCTCTATTTTCACAAATGGTTCATTCCAGACTTCTTAGGGAAAATAACCCCCAAGACAAACCTCCTTCTCAAGGCAGTTAAATTTGAATAGTTCAGGGCTGCTTTCACCACCGCTCCCATTCTAGCATACCTGGACCTGGCCCAGACATTCGTATTCGAAGCAGAGTCCTCTAATATAGCCATTGGGGCCATAGTGTCCCAGAGGCATGGTACATACCAAGCATTGCACCCGTTTGCCTACTTCTTCTGAAAACTCATCCCAGCTGAATAGAATTATGATATCTTATATAATGAACTACTCACAATTAAATTGGCCTTCGAAGAGTGGCAAAATTAACTTGAAGGAGCCCAATGCCCAGTGCATGTCTTTTCTGACCATAAAAACCTTGAATATTTGTGTAACTAAAAAATAACCAGTGAAATACATTCAAAAATTAATTTGTAATAATTTAAAAATACACTAAATACATTATTTAAAAACATTGAATACTTGTGTAACTAAATATTCTTCTCTTGGTTTGATTTCATCATCACCTATCGCCTGGGAACCAGGAATGGGAAAGCCAACGCCTTATCCTGAAAGGGGAAATACTACCAGAGGTGAATACTCTAACCAAGAAGTACCTTGTCTCCTAAAACCTCACAACTTCCTTAGTGCCACAATATGTCAAGACTTGCTTGATCTAATCCGATCTGCTTCGCGGGGAGATCCACTATCACTGGAGGTAACAGAACAGCCTGAACAAATGAGAACCAAAATGCAATGTTCCATGCAGGATGGGATCACATACATGGATGGGTGCATATTTGTTCCAGTGGGACGCCCCTGGCTAGAAGTGCTCCATCTCTGCTCTGACATGTCATTGGCAGGCCACTTTAGCTGCCTTAAGACTTTCTGCACAGCTTCCCATTTCTTCTGGTGGCCCCATTTGTAAGCTGAAGTCCAGGACTGCATTGACTCTTATGACCTGTGTGTGCACACCAAGGTGACCTGTACTAAGCCCTTTAGTGCCCCTGGAGACTCCACCTAGACCCTGGGCCACCGTAAGCTTGGACTTTCATAGTGGAACTCCCTGACTCTGATAAGCACACAGTGGTCTTCATTATTGTGTGTCATTTTGGTCACTTGGTCAATTTCATCCCCTGTAACAGCCTGCCCTCTGCTGAAACAGCTCGACTCCTAGTGGTTTATGTGATCCATATTGAGGAACTTCCTGGCTGTATCACATTGGACCGAGGCCCAGAGCTTGTCTCAAACTTTGGTCATGAAGTGTGCTGGCTAGTGGATGTTCATGCTTTCAGTTCCTCCGTGTATACTCTGTGATGGGTTGCACCCCCCATCCGGGATGCCACCTGATGTACTGGGGTCCCACTGAGCCCATCCGTTACACCAGCCTGGGCTCCCTCACCCTGTCCTGCTGTGCCCAGCCCTCAAGCCTCCTCTATCACACACATAGGGCCACAACCAGCTGCAAACAGTCACAGAGACACTGAGATCAGCTCTGTGTGGGAAGACTCAGCACGGGGATTGCTCAGCACTCAAGTGCACACACCCTCTGAAGTGTAAACCCAAATTATATTATCTTGCACTATAGAGAAATCTATACAGTGTAAACTCATGAAAATTGCCCCCTCCCTCAATATGGAGGCAGATATACACAGCTCCCCCCCTCCCCACCCACACGCCGTATGAATTGCACAAACTGGTTTATAGAAAACAAAAACATGTTTATTACTACAAAGACAGATTATAAGAGATAGCAAACAGATCAAAGCAGATTACTGAGCAAAATAAACAAACATGCAAACTGAGCTTAATGCACTAAAGAAACTGGTGACAAATAGTAAATTCTCACCCTAAATGTTGTATTAGGCAGGTTGCAGAGTTTCTTGAAGACAAACTGCTTTTACTTGCAGTTTAAAGTTCCAGGTATTTCTCTTCACAGGCCAGACCCCTTTCTCAGCCTGGGTCCCTGTCCTTCTTCCCCAGATCAGTCTTAGGTGTTTCCAGCAGTCATCCTGGGTGGGGAATCTGTGAAGAACCAGCAACCTTGATTAACTCACTCCCCAGCCTTAAATAGGTTTTACATATAGTGGGAATCCTTTGTTTCCCTGTTTTGTCCCCACCCCTACTTCAGTCTCCGTGGTCACTCAATAACAGACCTAAAAGTGGCAATTAGTCTACAAGAAAACTTCAAAAACAGACTCCAATGTTAAACTGAAAAACTTGAATTAATTTGCAAACTGGTCACCATCACATTAGGCCTGAATAAAGACTGGGAGTGGTTGGGTCATTACAAAACCTAAAACTAATTTCCCCCATACTAATTTGCCGCTACTGTTACTTACATCTTATTGTCAACTGTTTGAAATGGGCCACGCTCATTACCACTTCAAAAGTTATTTTTCCTCCCTTGGTATCCTACTGTTAATTGAACTGTCTCATTAGACTGACCTCACACTTGGTAAGGCAACTGCCATCTTTTCATGTATTTATACCTGATCCAGTATTTTCCACTCCATGCATCTAATGAAGGGGGTTCTAGCCCATGAAAGCTTATGCCCAAATAATTGTTTTAGTCTTTAGGGTGCCACAAGGACTAGTCGTTGTTTTTGCTAATACAGACTAACATGGCTACCACTCAGAAAGGATACATGTATACAAATAGGATAATCATATTCAGTAAATCATAACCTTTCATATGACCCACCTTGCATAAAATACATCTTAGTTATGACATATTCATATCATAAGCATATTTCTATGAAGAATATGGAACGTAATGTCACACCCTCCCCAAACAAATGGGCAGAGAGAGACGGTGAAGCAAGTATTAGAGCAACACCTAAAATGCTTTGTTAACTACCATCAAGATAACTGGTTCTGCCTCCTTCCTTATACTGAGTTCTCATACATCAAGCTGAATATGCCTACATGGGGAGAATCCGTTTTTAGCAAATTACGGGTTCCACCCTAACTTCCACTTGTCCTTGATGGCAGCCTCCCCAAACCCAGCAGTTGTTGTCTGGATCCAACAAATTCACCATATCCAGGAGGAGCTTAAGGACCACCTCCAAGATGTGAAAAGGTACTACAAGCCATATGCAAATAATCGACATCAGGAAGGCCCAGCTCTCAGGGTGGGTGGCAGCTCCCATCACACTCAGTCTCTGGGGATTCTGACATTTCGATTAGTTTCAGATTCTAGATTCTGGGTAGCATTTCCCAGATCTTTCATTATA
>NW_027057148.1:0-4000 GCF_011386835.1 Chrysemys picta bellii
AATCAGGGACGGAGCCCCACAAATCTGATATAGGTACCTATTAGCTCCCACCACCTGTCCAATTTTTCACATTTGCTATCTGGTTACCCTAAGCACGCCCCACAGCCTCTGTGGCTAGGGCATCTCAGCTTTGGATGCCTGCTGAGCGGGAAGGGCCGGCTGGAAGGGGTGGAGGGAAGAAAGCACCCCCTCCTGCCCCCTCACCAGGGCACTGGATCCCTCCTGCACCCTTCCCTCTGCCCCTCCCGTCATTGTCCACCCCCCAGAATTTGGGGCCCCTGTTTGAAATGGGCTATCCTGATTATCACTACAAAAGTTTTCTTTTCTCCTGCTGATAATAGCCCACCTTAATCGATTGGTCTGGCAACCCCCATTTTTTCATGTTTTCTGTATATATATATATATATATATATATATATATATATATATATATATATAATCTTCCAACTGTATTTTCCACTCCATGCATCTGATGAAGTGGGCTTTAGGCCATGAAAGCTTATGCTCAAATAAATTTGTTAGTCTCTAAGGTGCCAAAAGTATTCCTCGTTCTTTCTGTTGATACAGACTAACACAGCTACCACTCTGAAACCTGTCCTAGCTATGGTACTAGCATAGAGTAAGGATAGAGAGTTGATTTGGGGCTTTCCGAGGAGCCTCATGGTTATAACTGGGTACCACAGCCCCTCAGGAAGGCCAGATGGGATCATGGCAGATGGAGGTTGTACAGAAGGGACCAGGTATTTTTCCTTAGAAGGGATTCTCCTTCCAGTAACTGTAGGGAGAAATCAGCATCTTCATGTGCTGAGGAGTTCCCTCCGAGAACCAGGTTATGGGCTGGGTAGAGGAGAGGCTGGGCAGGGCTGCAGGGAATTCAGTTAGGAATGCAGGTAGCAGCATCTGTGAGAAGCAGGAGAACTGTGAGGTGAATTGCCCCCATGGTACAAAGAGTCAGCTGTAAAGAGGAGAGTAGACATCTGTTGTGAGTGCTGGGCAGGGCCCTATAGGCTTACTCATGGTGTATAACGGCACCAGTGACTCTGGGCTCTGTGGGAGACAGTCCTGGAAGCTACGTGTCCATTATTAGGAAGAAGGTTGAAATCCAGGGCTTCTGCAGTAGGTTTCTCTGTCAGGACCCCAGTTCCAGCCAGTCAAGAAGCCCTATGGAGACTCTGTACATGGCTGAGAAGATGGCGCAGAGAAGGGAGCTGCAACTTCATTAAGCAGGAGGGGTCCCTTTGGTGAGGGGAGAAGCAAATGACCACAATGGCCTCTTTGGGTCTTAAAACTCTACATATCTATAGACCCATAAGACAGGCTCCATTTAGCCACAAGAGAACCAGATTGGCTGGCCATTACAATTCAGTTTTCCAGTGAATTATTTTTCCTGCAGGGCCCTGGCCACTTTCAGTGCCCAGGATGGATAAATTGGGGTTGTGCAGCCTCAGGCTGTTGCCTGTATGACCCCTGCCTCATTCACTTTAGAAACTGGAAGGCCTGTAGAGAATGAGCAGGGGAGCGCAGGAAGAACTAGGATGATCTTGTTAAAAGCAGTAACTGTCATTCAGTTGAGCTCAGTTCTGTTCCTGCCTCTGCCGCAGACTTCACAGGTGATGCTGAGCAGGTCTCTGAAGCCAGTTTTTATGAAATGTGATTTGCAGAAGTACTGAGCACTCACAACTGCCGCTAGGGTCAAGACAAGATGTGGCTGCTCAGCTCTTCTGCAGTCAGGCAGTGTGGCCAGGTGGAATGAGCACAGGGCTGCGAGTCAAAATATTCATTTTTATCCTGGCTCCGCTGCTGACTCATTGGGTGGCCTTGGGCAAGTCACTTTGCTTTTCTCAGTTTCACCAGCTGTAAAATGGAGCTAATACTAATACTTACCCACCTGCTTTCCTGGAGTTCTGTGAGGGTTTATTAATGTCTGGACAGTACTTTGAACACATAAAGCTCTACAGAAATGGTGAGTACTCTGAAGAATCAGGCCCTGAGGGTCTCAGGTTGGTGCCCAATCACTCCAAATAAGTAGCGAGTTTGGAAGTTTGGCTTTATTCATTGTATGTAACATTTTCAAAAGCAGCTAAATGATGTAGGAGCCTAAGTGCCATTTTCAGAAGTGATTTACGCTACAAGAAGGTGAAGTTTTCAGAGTTCTTCGGCTCCTACGTTACTGGAGAAAATGGGATTTAAGTCCCTAAGTCACTTAGGCACTTTTGAAAATGTTATTCTTAGGCTTCTAAGTGCCTAAGTCACTTTTGAAATGGGCATCATAAGAATCTGCTATCTCCCAAGGGTGTTATGAAGACAAATTAATTAATGTTTGTGGTGCACTCTGATACTACGGTGACGAGCACCATAGAAAAGCCCATGAAGAAATTAATAATTCTGTATTCAGTGCAGTGTTTGTACGGTATGTAGAGTGAGTAAGGCCCTGGGTCACAGGTTAAATGATGAGGCTAAAAAGCAGTAATCTACAGCTCCCTCAGCTCCTGATCACCATCCTCCCTGTGCAGTAAAGGAGGCAGGAGCTGGTGGGATGGAGGGGAATAATAGGCCATGTACATGCAATTAGACTGTGTCATAATGTATATGCAGAAGGGAGGGGGAGGGCTGAATTAATATTACATGGGTAACATTAACTCTGATTTTTCTTAATTTTTGTGCATTTGGCTTTGATTAATAACACTGTTTATTTTTTTAATGTTTTTATAGAAGGAAAATATTAGAGCTGGTCGACAACCCAATATTTTTCCTCTTAAATACAGTACGATAATGCAGTATATCAACTTTTAAACACATAGAAGAGATTGGGATGTGGAAATGGAATGAGAATTTTTGTTTAGATTCTAACTAAAATGTTGATTCATTTAAACTTTTTGAAAATGAAAAAAAATCAATTTTCCTTTTCATATTTTGATTTACACGTTTTCTCCCTATCTCCCGCTTTCTATTTTTTCCATCTTTTCTTCCACTGTAAAAAGTTAGAAAAAATTTAAAAAGTGTAAAAAAACAGGGTGGGGGGAAATCTTTTGAGGTTTTTTTTTTTCAATTGGAAAGGTATGGAAAAATGTTAGAAAAAAATATTGAGATAAAGTGCTACTTTCTCTGTGGCATGACACCAAAAATACCCTCAGGGACTCAAGTGAGAGAAAGGAAATGTTTATTTCCAGCAGTTTATAATTCAGCCAAACTTGGAAGGGATTCCCCTGCACTAGGGGGAGGCACTTCCCTGGCCCCATCATTACCCCTTCCCCAATTGCAAAGGCCTGCTGCAAACAATTAAGGCATAAAAGCTTCTCAAGAAGGTGTTGAGAGTATTTTATAATAGAAAGTGTGAAGCAACCTCCATATTGGGAATTGCTAGTAGCTCCCCCTCTAATTACTATAGCAGTGATTTGGAGAAGGATGAGAACAGTGAATTGGTGACATTTATGAAACCCAAAGGACAAAGTACTGCCGATGTTCCACTGCCCTGTGGAAGGACAGACTTGTTGATGTTTTTACTGGAGAATCCAGGGCATTCCCGGGTCATCACTATTCTTTTAGTGATAATATTTACTTTATTTTTATTTTTAATACATTTACCATTATTATATGTGGTTTAGGATCTAGCTCCCCCTCCCCTTACTGTGCCCTGAGGTTCCCCTGCTCTGGGGTCAGTGTCATATACTGAGGGGCAGGTGTCCTTAATCCAGCATTACACTTACCTGAGCAAACCACACTGGCATCATTGTCATGGGAGCACTGAGAGGCCCCCAGGGCAGTAACAGGGCAATGGCCCAAATGGGGTTCAGTTCCTTTACAGTGAAATGTGTCTGTCCAGACAGAGCCAGTTCCCCTCCCAAAATACCCTCCTCCTGGGGCTGATAAAGCAAATCCGCAGTCAAGCTGATGACAGAGAACGTTGGCATCTGGTAAATCCCAGCGTGAGTCACAGAGTGTTCCCCAGGCACCAAGAACCTGGATCTCCACCCTCCCTGAGCACGCTATGCTGCCGTTC
>NW_027057149.1:0-4000 GCF_011386835.1 Chrysemys picta bellii
AGTGGTATGCCCGTTCGGTCCATCCTGGAGTGGCTGAGAAAATTGGTGCAAAGCTTGTGCACAGCTCCTTGATCTGCTGTCGCTGCAGACGTTCAAGGGTCGTAGAGAGGTTCACCTCTTCCACGCCACCATCTTTTTTTCCTTCATAGTAGACACCTTCAGGCCACTCCGCGTTATCTGTTTCCTGGGCTGTAAACTGGCAAACGTTTAATTCTCTGGAATAAAAGGGCTTAAGAGAATTAACATGGTATACTTTAGGCTTTATGTTGGAGGTGGGGGAGGCTATGAGATAGTTAACAGCTCCTAGGCGCTCCTGGACCGTGAATGGTCCTTCCCACGACGCTTCCATTTTATGGGCCTGGAGCGCCTTTAAGACCATGACTTGGTCTCCTACTTTGAAGGACCGTTCTCTGAAATGTTTATCATACCAGGCCTTTTGCTCTTCCTGAGCATTCTTTAGGTTTTTTTTAGCAAGGGCTAAAGAGTGTCGGAGGGTGCTTTGTAGGTTGCTTACAAAGTCTAGAATGTTAGTTCCTGGAGAAGGTGTAAACCCCTCCCATTGCTGCTTCACCAACTGTAATGGCCCCTTAACCTCGCGGCCATACACAAGTTCAAATGGTGAAAACCCTAAACTGGGATGTGGTACAGCCCTGTAGGCGAAAAGCAACTGCTGCAACACTAGGTCCCAGTCATTGGAGTGTTCATTTACGAATTTACCTATTATGGCCCCCAAAGTTTCATTAAACCTCTTCACCAGGCCATTGGTTTCATGGTGGTAAGGGGTGGCAACCAAGTGATTCACCCCATGAGCTTCCCACCTTTTCATGGTCCCTGCCAGGAAATTAGTTCCCGAATCTGTAAGGATGTCGGAGGGCCAACCTACCCTGGCAAAAATGTCTGTTAATGCCTGGCACACACTGTTAGCCCTGGTGTTGCTTAAGGGTACTGCTTCCGGCCATCGGGTAGCAAAATTCATGAAAGTTAGTATGTACTGCTTTCCTCTGGGTGTCTTCTTTGGGAAAGGACCCAGAATATCCACAGCTACACGCTGAAATGGGACCTCAATTATGGGTAGTGGCTGGAGAGGGGCTTTAACCTGATCTTGGGGCTTTCCCACTTGTTGGCACACCTCACAAGACCGGACATATTTAGCAATGTCCTTGCCCATTCCCTCCCAGTGGAAGGACTTCCCCAACCAGTCTTTGGTTCTGCTCACCCCAGAATGGCCACTGGGATGATCATGGGCTAAGCCCAAGAGCTTTACCCGATACTTAGTGGGAACTACCAACTGTCTTTGAGAATGCCAGTCTTCCTGGTGCCCACCAGAAAGAGTCTCCTTATATAAAAGTCCTTGTTCTATAACAAACCGGGATCGGTTAGAAGAGTTGAGAGGCGGTGGGGTGCTTTGTGCCGCCGCCCAAGCTTTCTGAAGGCTGTCATCTGCTTCCTGCTCGGCCTGGAACTGTTCCCTTGATGCTGGAGACATCAGTTTCTTCTTGGACTGTGGACTGGGGCTTGGTCCCTCTGGAAGCGATGCAGGTGCTGGGGCTGTTTCCATTGACTGTGAACCGCTGTCCGCTGGTGCACTATGTGGTATCTCAGGCTCTGGCTGAGCCTCTTGGGTAGGGTTATCTGCTGCTTCCGCCAGGTCAGACTCGCTGGTGCCTTCTGGCATTGGAGTTGTAGACGGGTTTGCAAGCGCTGGACTCAGGGCTGGCAATGGTTCTGGTGCTGGTTGCGTTGCCAGTTCTGGTTCTGGGACTGGTTTTGGCTGGGTCTCTGGGATTGGGTCCACAACGGCTGTTGCAGTCGTTGGCAGGGGATCCGGTTCCACCACCATGGTTTGGGTCTCTGGTAACACAGACGGGACCCTGGTGGACGGCTCAGGAACAGGGATGGGAATGAAAGCTTGCTTAGCCTTTGCTACTTCCAGTTTATGCTTCCTTTCTTTTTTTTCCCTTCATTTCTTTTTTTTTTATTTTCATCTTTTTTTTTCAGCTCCATTTCTTTTTTTTTTAGCTTCTTCTTTTTTTTGTGGGCCTCCTTTTTGGCTTTTTTTTTTTCTTTTAGCTTCATCTCTCTCTTGTGGGCCCCCTCTTTGGCTTTTTCTTTTTTGTCTCTCAGCTCTATCTCTTTTTCTTTCAGCTCCATAGCTCTTTTGTGGGCCTCCTCTTTGGCTTTTTCTTCTTTTGTAGTTATTTTCCTGTTTTTTTTGTGGTGGGTCACCCCCTCTGCAGTTGACTGAAACTGGGAAGCTCTCAGCTCTGGCTGCTGTTGAGTTAACAGAGACTTTTTAACTAGCTGCTCCCGAGGATGTAAAAAGAAAAAAAAACAATTTAGCTTGTAAATTCCCTTTACCTTTGTTTGTCCATTGAACCCTTCTCTTAACAAAGGACCTTGTTAAAAAAACTTAACACCTCTGCCTTCAGGCAAGGAGAGATAAGATATGCATCTATCTACCTCCAGCTCGGCTTTCCAAGCAGCTAGAAGGAAAAAAAAAATCTCACTGGCTTTTGGGTTTAAAATGATCCCACCGCTCTACCACCATGTCAAGGCTGTATCCCCACTTTGAACTTTAGGGTACAAATGTAGGGGCCTGCATGAAAACTTCTAAGCTTAACTACCAGCTTAGCTCTGATCCGCTGCCACCATCCCAAGGCTAATTTCCTTCCCTGGGTAGCCTTGAGAGACCTTCACCAATTCCCTGGTGAATACAGATCCAAACCCCTTGGATCTTAAAACAAGGAGAAATTAACCATCCCCCCTCCTTCCTCCCACCAACTCCGGGTGAATACAGATCCAACCCCCTTGGATCTAAAACAAGGAGAAATTAACCATTCCCCGTCCTTCCTTTCACCAACTCCTGGTGAATACAGATCCAACCCCCTTGGACCTAAAACAAGGAGAGATTAACCATTCCCCCTCCTTCCTTTTACCAACTCCTGGTGAATACAGATCCAACCCCCTTGGATCTAAAAACAAGGAAAAATTAATCAGGTTCTTAAAAAGAAGGCTTTTAATTAAAGAAAAAGGTAAAAAGCATCTCTGTAAAATTAGTATGGAAATTAACCTTACAGGGTAATCAAACTTAAAGAGCTCAGAGGACTCCCCTCTAGTCTTAGGTTCAAAGTACAGCAAACAAAGATAAACACTCTAGTAAAAGGTACATTTACAAGTTGAGAAAACAAAGGAAAACTAACACGCCTTGCCTGGCTATTTACTTACAAGTTTGAAATAGGAGAGACTTGTTTAGAAAGATGTGGAGAACTTGGATTGATGTCTGGTCCCTCTCAGTCCCGAGAGTGAACACACTCCCAAACAAAGAACACAAACAAAAGCCTTCCCCCCACCAAGATTTGAAAGTATCTTGTCCCCTTATTGGTCCTTTAGGTCAGATGCCAGCCAGGTTACCTGAGCTTCTTAACCCTTTACAGGGAAAAGGATTTTGGAGTCTCTGGCCAGGAGGGATTTTATAGTACTGTACACAGGACAGCTGTTACCCTTCCCTTTATAGTTATGACAGCAGGTAAACATAGAAATCTAACAGATTTTGAGAGCTGTATGTCCCAAGAATGGATGAGAAACATTTTGTGCTGTTTACAGAATATAACATGTCTTGTGGCTATCTACAAAACACCTCTGCCCTAGTGGAAAGCACACTCTAATGGTGATAGAGCGAGATCCAAAGCTCACTGAAATCAGTGGGAGTCTTTCCATGAACTTCAGTGGGCCTAGGATCATACCTATGTTGACGTCATTAGGCCTAGTGAACCAAAGTTCTTCAATGTTTAGCTCTAATCGACCTCGAAAGCTAGATGCATGGAATGTGTAAACAGCCAATTATCAGTTACCCCCCCCCTCCCATACCAGATACCAAGCGATAATGATGAGGTTTGCATGTTTCTGGCTGAAGAGGTAATAAACCAAGGGTAAACAAGACCAAGTAACAGTTTAGATAGAAGTTACTAACAAGCTAGATTTATAGCCCTAGAATGATTTA
>NW_027057150.1:0-4000 GCF_011386835.1 Chrysemys picta bellii
ACCACCTGGAACTGGGGTACAAGAGAGCCTCCTGACGCTCTGGCCTGTGATCCCTCTCACACTGTGCTTCTGTGACAAGCTGCAAAGCCCTCCAGCCTGCACTATCACCTGCATTCACACAGGTAGGGAAACAGCAAGCTGCAGTTACACACAGGCTCTCTGGGTCTGTAGCTGTAATGTTAACTACTGAGTCACAACAAATGACTCCATAATATGATATTCCTGTGCTGTGTAGGGTTGAGGTATATTTTCATCTGACCTCTCTATACTACGCTAGTTCTACAGGGTATCAGAGATTGTGAAATTTTCTATTACTGGTTGGTCCAAAATGTGAGAAGTAACAGAGCAGAGGGGGGCATGCTTTCAGCTAAATCTAATTCTGGCCAACCTGGGAGAATCCGCCCATTTCTCGGTCACCCTATGAGGGTGGCAAATGGACTACCTAAACGCCCCACCCTCTGCACCTCTGCGGTTGGGTTTCTGGGTCTGGAATTTAGCATGAGTGTAATGTTTTCAAAAGTGCCTCAGTGACTTAGGACCAACCTGACATTTTCCTTTTACGTTTTCTCTCGTATCTGCATTTTTAGAGGAAAGGAAAGACGTGGCATTGAAACAACTGGAGATGAGATAATGAAAACGCTTCATGGTCACACAGGGGGCTCCTCAGTGGCCAGTGACATGATTAGTCATAATTACAGTTCAGTAATAACAATAATGACAGGAATTGTTCTGGTTTTTGTTCATTTCTCGTTAGGGACACAGGCACACGATGCCCTCTGGGTTCAAGCCCTTTTGTCTCAGGGGATTTGCCTTTCAGGACTGAGATGGCTGATTCTTACCTGAACAGGTCACTCCAGCATCCTCTCTATGACCGCAGTCATTGTTACCCCATCCCTCGTTCCGGCAGTGCCAGAGAGCAGACTTGGTACCATCACAGGCAATGTTTTTTAGCCAAATTGGTCCATATCCTCGTCCAAAATAAGCATTAAGATGGACACTGACAGCAGCTCCACATCCCAACTGCTTACAGACAATCCCAGCATCTGCCATGTCCCAGCCATCATCACACACCGTCCCCCACTGATCCTGGTGTTTAACCTCCACTCTCCCGGCACAGGGGCTGCCTCCATCCGCCAGCCTCAGCTCGTTGACACCTTCAAAGAGAGACACAGAGCAGGGTCAGAGCGAGCAGGGAGACACCCCCCCCCCCCCACCACCCAGCGTTATCACAGCAGAGTCCGCGCCCGGCAGCAGGGGATCCGCGCCCAGAGCCAGGAGAATGTGGCATGCCCAGAGCTGCCTCATGGCGCCACCTGATCCCATCTCAGGGCCTCACACTCAGGGCTCTCAGTGCTGCAGCTCTCACCATTTTATCCCCACTCTGGCAATTTGGGGTGTTTATACCTGTCTCGTGAGAACACAATAAATGGTGCCAACTCAACGAGTTTCTCTTATTCCAAATTGTGCCACCTCCTGTCACTGTCACAGTGTCACTGGGGCTGAAGCCAGCAAGATGCTGCCATCTGCCTAAAGTCTGTCAGCATGTGGGCGTGAGGCTGCCCTGAATAAAGCTGGCTGCCACTTTCCACTAAAGCCCACAGGGAACACGGCTGCCTCTGTATGGCTGAGGGGGCTGGAGAGGACCCAGGGACCGTTATGGGCAGCAGAGACCCTGAGAAAGGAGGATGGGGAGAGTGAGGGGAGCAGGGCACTTGGGGGACAGGAGGCAGATTCAAGGAGCATCTAAGAAGAGTCACCACCCAAGAAATGTACGCAAACCACTACCTTGGAAAAACAATTCACAATGAGATCATACAGTTACTGGCAACAAAAGTCAAACAGAAGATTGTGGCAGATCTGAAGTCAGCAAGATATTACTCTGTTATTCTGGACTGCACACCTGACATCAGCCATACGGAACAAATGACTTTAATGGTGCATTTTGTAACAATAACAGAACCTAGTGAAAATGTCCCTGCAATGGTGACTGTCAGAGCATTTTCTAGAATTTATTGACATTGATGATACTACTGGAGCTGGTATGACAAATGTGCTTCTTAAAAAGCTGGACAATACAGGAATTGCGATAGCTGACATGAGAGGTCAGGGCTACGATAATGGTGCCAACATGAGAGGAAAGAACAGAGGAGTGCAGACACAGATTCAAGAGTTAAACCTTTGAGCTTTTTCTGTCCCATGCAGTTCTCCTTCAGCAAACTTGGTGGTCAGTGATGCAGCATCAGCTTCCAGTGAGGCTGATGAATTTTTTAATGTAATTCAAAGCATCTATGTATTTTTCTCTGTATCAACTCATCCATGGCAAATTTTGAAGCAACATCTGGGACCATCCTCTCTGACACTGAAACCACTGAGAGCCCTGTGAGGTACAGTGGTTAGAGTACTCTACTGTGGGGTGGGAGATCCAGGTTCAATTCCTCCCTCTGCCTTGTGAGAAAATACCCTTTGGGGGGAGGGATAGCTCAGTGGTTGGAGCATTGGCTTGTTAAACCCAGGGTTGTGAGTTCAATTCTTGAGAGGGCCATTTAGGGATCTGGGGCAAAAATCTGTCTGGGGATTGGTCCTGCTTTGAGCATGGGGTTGGACTAGATAACCTCCTAAGGTTATCTAGTCCAACCTTCCAACCTTGATATTCTATGATTTCCACACAATGGGAAAGTTGATTGGAGACAATAAAGCCTATCCAACACCAAATTGGCAAGATAGATGTTGCCATTATGGAGGATAATGCTATGATAGGAACTGTTTGTGGGAGGGCAGAGGGAAATGGAATCACCAGAAACATACATAACTTCAAATTTCTGTGGCTTAATATTGTGGCATGACATACTATTTGAAATAAATGTTTGTAAGCAAGAGACTCCAAGGTGTTAACCTTGATATATCTGCAACAACTGGACAAAACATACCTACAGTCTTACTGGTCAGATGAGGGATTTCAAAACATTCTGAAGAGTGCACAGAAGTTGGCAGAGGGACTTCACACTGAAGCTATTTTCCCACCCATTCAAGAATACAAGAGTCATCAAAGAAGACATTTTGATTACGAGACATGAGATAATCCTATAAGAGACCCCAAACAACAATTCAAAGTTGAATTCTTTAACCAGGTTCTAGATTGTACAATACAGTCATCTGAAGAATGTTTCATGCAGCTCAAGGAACACAGCAGTATATTTGGGATGTTGTATGATATTCCAAAACTCCTCACTATACCTGAAGAAGACCTACACCAACAATGCAGGGCACTAGAGAGAGTGTTGACACATGATGACATGCGCGATATTGATCAAGTGATTTAGGTCAGTGGTTCTCAAAGCCGGTCCGCTGCTTGTTCAGGGAAAGCCCCTGGCGGGCTGGGCCGGTTTGTTTACCTGCCACGTCTGCAGGTTCAGCTGATCGTGGCTCCCACTGGCCACGGTTTGCCACTCCAGGCCAATGGGTGCTGCGGGAAGGGCGGCCAGCATATCCCTCGGCCTGCGCAGCTTCCCGCAGCCCCCATTGGCCTGGAGTGGCGAACCACAGCCAGTGGGAGCCACGATCAGCCGAACCTGCAGACGCGGCAGGTAAACAAACCGGCCAAGCCCGCCAGGGGCTTTCCCTGAACAAGTGGCGGATCGACTTTGAGAACCACTGATTTAGGTGATGAACTGAAAGCCCTTTCAAGATACATTTCAGCAGGATCAACTCCAAAGGCTGTTCTGGAATATATGTGCACAAATAAGATGACCACCCTCTTTCCAAATGCTTTTGTTGCTCTGCGCATACTTCTAACACTTCCTGTAACAGTTGCCAGTGGAGAACGCAGCTTCTCCAAGCTGAAGTTAATACTATAAAAACACATCTATGCTCCACAATGATACAGGAGCAGTTGATCGGCCTTGCAATCATCTCAATAGAGCATGAGCTGGCCCAGACTGTGGACCTTCAGGAAGCAGTTCAACTCCTTGCAACCAAGAAGGCACAGAAAGCACCATTTTGA
>NW_027057151.1:0-4000 GCF_011386835.1 Chrysemys picta bellii
CTTCTAGTCCAGTCCCCTGGACTCATGGCCAGATTATCTAGACCATCCCTGACAGGTGTTTGTCTTACCTGCTCTTTAAAATCTCCAGTGACGGAGATTCCACAGCTTCCCTAGGAAATTTATTCCAGTGCTTAACCACACTGACAGTTAGGAAATTTTTCTTAATGTCCAATCTAAACCACCCTTGCTGCAATTTAAGCCCATAGCTTCTTGTGCTATCCTCAGAGGTTAAGAAGAACAATTTTTCTCCCTACTCCTTGTAACAACCTTTTATGTACTTGAAATTTTTTATTGTATCCTGTGACGGGTTGGATCACAGAAACCCCCTTGGGAGCTGCCACCAGATGTGCAAAGACTACCCCTGCTTCTGTTTTCCCTGCCAGCTCAGGACTCCAGCACCCTGTCTTGCTGAGCCAGGCACTCCCGTCTGGCTCCAGACACAGATCCAGGGTCTGAATCTCCTGTCCCAAAGCTGCAAGTTTACCTGAAAACAGCTCACAGTAGTGTGCTTGTCTTTAGCACTCAGATGCCCAACTCCCAATGGGGGTCTAAACCCAGATAAATCCGTTTTACCCTGCATAAAGCTTATGCAGGGCAAACTCATAAATTGTTCGCCCTCTATAACACTGATAGAGAGATATGCACAGTTGTTTGCTCCCCCAGGTATTAATACATACTCTGAGTAAATTACTAAATAAAAAGTGATTTTATTAAATACAGACAGTAGGATTTAAGTGGTTCAAAGTAGTAACAGACAGAACAAAGTAAGTCACCAAGCAAAATAAAATAAAATGCGCAAATCTATGCCTAATCAAACTGAATACAGATAATTTCCTCACCAGTTCCAGAGTGCTCCCTTTTACAGGCTAATCTCCTTTTAGCCTGGGTCCAGCAATCACTCACACCCCCTGCAGTTACTGTCCTTTGTTTCAGTCTCCTTCAAGTATCCTGGGGGTTGGGGTGGGTGGAGAGGCTCCTTCTTTAGTCAGCTGAAGACAAAATGGAGGGGTCACCCCTGGGTTGAAATAGACTCTCTCTTGTGGGTGGAGACCCCCCTCCTCCCTCCTCTGCAAAGTCCATCTCTAAGATGGAGTTTTGGAGACACCTGGGCAAGTCACATGCCCCTGCATGACTCAGTCTTTGCAGGCTGACGCCATTGTCCACATGGCATCTTGCATGTCTCCAGGAAGACTTCTCATGTGGATTGGAGCATTCCAAGATGCATTGTTCCCTAAGTGTCTCCTGATCAGGTACTTAACCTGGTGAATTCCTTCCTAAAGAAGCTGACCAAATGCCTCACAAAGCTTACTTAGAAATCAGGCAAGCATACAGCCCATATTCTTAACCTCGAGTAGAAAATGATATATATGTACAAATAGGATGAATAGATATAGTAGACCATAACCTTTACGGAGATATGTTACATGGCACAGGCAGCACAAAACATATTCCAGTTATGTCATACATACATTTATAAGCACCCCCTCCCCATAAAGCCTTATGGGGTACACTGTCACAACGGAGATTCCACAACTTCCCTAGGAAATTTATTCCAGTGCTTAACCACACTGACAGTTAGGAAATTTTTCTTAATGTCCAATCTAAACCACCCTTGCTGCAATTTAAGCCCATAGCTTCTTGTGCTATCCTCAGAGGTTAAGAAGAACAATTTTTCTCCCTACTCCTTGTAACAACCTTTTATGTACTTGAAATTTTTTATCGTATCCCCCCCTCAGTCGTCTCTTTTCCAGACTACACAAACCCATTTTTTTCAATCTTCCTTCCTAAGTCATGTTTTCTAGACCTTTAATAATTTTTGCTGCTCTTCTCTGGATTTCCTTCCCCAGTTTAGGCACCTGCGTGCCTGTCTCATGCCTAAGCCCCAGTGCAATCCGCAAACCAGCTTGGGATAGACATTTCCTTGCCTACCTTGCCTGTGGGGCCTCATCTGGTAGGTGTGCTCTAAATACACCTAGCACCACACAAAATGATGACAAGGGCCAGTCTTCTAGAACTTTTCCTGTGTTCCAAGACTTACTGATAACAACATTAATGTTCCAGTGAGCTCCTGGGCCAGCTCTTCTCATTTGTAGATTTTGGCATGAATGAATTAAACAAAATTCATTGAAATGGAAGTGAAGTCATTTTACACATGCTAGGTCAGTCAATCAGGTAACAGAAGCAATAATATGTAATTGAGGGGACCAGATAGGAAGCTCAAAGAACATATTCCAAATGAGTTACCATGAACAGTTCAAAGAGGTTTGAAATTCTTTAAGGAATAATTTTTACAAACAACGGAAATTCATATAAAATAATGATGTCTTTACAAGCAGCACATCTAGCTGACTCCATCCTCTTACAAAATCTTAACAAAAAATGGAAACAAACATTTTCAAAAATGTATTATATCCATTTTCTCATTGGCCCTATTCTTTATATGGTCTGGAGGAGGAATGAAAAGCAAACATGAGCATAACTATGTCTCTTGAAACCAGGCCTCGTTCCATTCAGTTGGTTAATCTGAATCTCAACTATGTCTAGTTGAGAAGGATGGAAGAAACTTCTCTTCAAATATGACCAGAGCCTTGGTGATCTACTGGGGTGGCTTTTAGATTTGGGCTGGGGGCACATGTATCTTCGCTACAGCTGTGTGGCCTTTGGAAAAGAAACTGCATGGAAGTGTCAGCCAGAGACTGCAGCTGGTCCAGCAGCTGTAGAAAGCAGCTCAAGCACAGAATTATGGACACTGATGACATCATCAGGCTGCTTTCTGCAGTTTTCACTCTGAACATTCTCTCCCCTTTGCTGATTTGCTCCAATCCTTTCTCCTTTCTTTTGTCTGTGCGTCTAGCTTATCCCTTCCTAACAGAATCCCATTGAAAGGACTTCAGTGAAAAACAAAAATGGAATTAACTTGACATGTTCTGCCATTGCAATCTATTTAGATTGTAAACTCTTTGGGACAGGGACTGTTTCTTATGCTATGTTTGTCCAATGCCTAGCATGGTGGGACTCTGTTCACATTTGTCCAGTAGGCACTACTGTGATTTCTCCTGTATTAGGGTGTGGAATAGTCTCCCAAGGGAAGAAGTGTGTTATGTTCTACAGCATACAAACAGAGAAATTAGATAAATAGCAAAAAATACTCTTCCTGGAAAGGTGCAATGTAAAACTACTTTATTTCTTAGGGCAGGTCTTCACTACAGGGGGGGGGGGGTCGATTTAAGATACGCAAATTCAGCTACGCGAGTAGCGTAGCTGAATTTGACGTATCGCAGCCGACTTACCCCGCTGTAAGGACAGCGGCAAAATCGACCTCCGCGGCTTCCCATCGACGGCGCTTACTCCCACCTCCGCTGGTGGAGTAAGAGCGTCGATTCGGGGATCGATTGTCACGTCCCGACGAGACGCGATAATTCGATCCCCGAGAGGTCGATTTCTACCCACCGATTCAAGCGGGTAGTGTAGACCTAGCCTTGGAATTCAGAACACACAAGAACCCCAAACCAGAAAGAAAAACCAGACTGCTTTCTAAAACAGAGAGGCACAACTCACACCACCTTACTCTAACTGGCTGGTTGCTAACTGACTCTGCTAGCCTCAGATAGCACAATTCCCTGCAGAACTCCCTCAGTGGAACTGCTCAGGGTAATAATAAGCAGTATATTAAGCAGTATGTGTTGGCCAAGCCAATCCAGTTTTAAGCAATGCACTTTCTCCTCATATAGTTAATCATTGGTTCACGGTGATTAGCGATCATATTCTTCAATTAAAATATGATAAATATAAGCCTTGTACAAATGTTAGTTCACATTTATAATTATTATGTATTAAATTACACATTGTTTTGTTTTCCACCATTAAAGTATGAAAAATGCCTTAAAACACATCTTTAATTGGGAAAATAGGATTTTTTTTCCTTTGTTAATTAAAAATAAGGGTTAAAAGATTTTTATGAAAATCAAAAGAAAAAAAGTATCAACTCAGGCTGGGATCT
>NW_027057152.1:0-4000 GCF_011386835.1 Chrysemys picta bellii
CAGTAAAATGCTGCTGGAATGGAATCTGCTTGCTGTTTGGTGGAGGCCGAGCAGAGGCTCTTGCTGATGTGACCATTCCAGGTGGTCCCTGGACGCTGGATAGAGCTTGGATGCAGTGATCTCTGCTCTATGTGTCTCTGTTTTTCCCATCGGTTTCTGCACTATGTGAACTGTCATTTAAAAAAAAAAAAGTTTCTTGCCCCTGTAGCAGTAAAGGAAACCTTCCAAATGTGGCACTTTGTAGTGATCTGTGCCTGGGTCCATACAGACAGCTTGAATCAATCACTCTCAGATGGGGTCTGTGCCTGAATAAGGCATTAAATCTGAACCTGGTGACTACAGAAATTTCTCCACAGTTAACAATGGCACCTCTGATCATTGCAGCAGAAACGTCCAGCCTATTGGAGTTGTGGGGAAAGTCCTCACTGGTACCAAATTATAAAGAAGAGGCAAAGCAGAGACCAGGTGTGCATCTCCAATAATGAGAAGATTTACTGACGAGAACTAATACATATTCAGGATATGGACCTGGAGAAAAGCTTCATGGAAGGAAGCATCAGGCCTAAGTTCAGGTAAAAATGACACACGTTGTCATGGACCCCTGTGATTATAAGGGTGAAGTGCAATGAAACGGCCCTTTCTGTGACTGAACATAGAGGAAAATAGGAAACATGATCACTTGTTCATCGTTCACCACAGTCCTGGAGGAAAAAGCAAAGCAGAAACATCAGTGAGAACAAGGCAAACACAGAATTCATAGATTCTAGGAGAGCATGAATTCAGTCTTGAATACTGTGTACAGATGTGGTTGCCACATCTCAAAAAAGATATATTGGAATTGGAAAAGGTTCAGAAAAGGGCAACAAAAATTCATAGGGGTATGAAGCATCTGCCATATGAGGAGAGATTAATAAGACTGGGACTTTTCAGCTTGGAAAAAAAAAACCTAAGGGGGGAATATGATAGAGGTCTATAAAATCATGACTGTTGTGGAGAAAGTAGATAAGGAAGTGTTATTTACTCCTTCTCATAGCACAAGAACTAGGGATCACCAGATGAAATTAATAGGCAGTAGTTATAAAACAAACAAAAGGAAGTATTTTTTCACACAACGCACAGTCAAGCTGTGGAACTCCTTGCCAGAGGATGTTGTGAAGGCCAAGACTATATCAGGGTTCAAAAAAGGAATTAGATAAGTTCATGGAGGATAGGTCCATCAGTGCCTATTAGCCAGGATGGGCGGGTATGATGTCCCTAACATCTGTTTGCCAGAAGATAGGAATAGGCGACAGGGGATGGATCACCTGATGATTACCTATTCTCTTCATTCCCTCTGGGGCACCTGGCATTGGCCACTGTTGGAAAACAGGATACTGGTCTAGATGGACATCTGGTCTGACCCAGTATGGCCATTCTTATGTTCTTAATCTCTTGACCTCTGGGTTAGGGGCCCAGCTCACTTCTGCTGCACAACTATATTGAGGGCAGCATTGTGAAGCTGGACCAAGGAATCCAGCTGTTGGATACATCTGTAGCTCCAACAGCCCAGCCCTGCAAGTAGCAGCCAACATGGTGTAAGAATGCTGCATTTCCAGGAATTGAACCAGGGCCTCACATATCAGGTGATATGTCTCCCACTGAACCACCAATACTCCAGCCCCAAGAATGACGTCAGTATGAGCCAGCTTTCTCTCCAGAAAGCATTTCACTGATTCGCTGGCTAGAAATGGGATTTCCATGAGTCCCAGCTCCCTGTGAAATGGCCAGGTGGGTACCTGGAAGAGGCAGGCTTTAAAGGGCTGATTAGAAAAGCACTGCATTTTGGAAGATGCTAGCGCTTATATAATACTCTTCAGCCATTTTCCATCAGTCTGATTTTATGCACTTGGGCTCCAATGCTGCAGAGGGCAGAGCTCTTCCTGGGAACTGCTGAGTGCCCCCAACTCCCATCAATTTGGGGAACTTGGCATCTGGCAGGATTGGGCTCTCACATGAAAACAACCTTGTCTCCCTACTCTTTGATCAGGCTGGTGGAGACTAGATAACCCTAACCTACAGGAACTTCTATCAACCTCTTTACCCCACCTCTGTGCATCTACTCAGTGCAGCTCTCCATTTACCTCACCTTTCTTCTTGCTCTCCACTCACCACCTTCTCCTTGTATCTGCTCAGTGTCTCCAGCTTTCACTTACCTTTCCAGGCTATTCAATGCTTTCAGGGGCAGCTTCATTGCAGAGTGACTTGTATTCTGCAACAGCATGTTCGTCTGGAAGAGCTGGGAACATTCCCATTGCAGTAAGAAGTCATTCCATCTCTGATGCCCATCACACAAACCTCCCCTCCTTGTGGAGTATCCCTAATCCATAGAAGCTCAGCATGGATCTCTTTGAAATCTTCCCAGTTCTAGTCCATCATCTATTCCACATTCAGCACATAAGGCCTGAGCCAAAGCTCATTGAAGAAAACAGGTGTCTCTCCATTGACTTGAGTAGGTTTGGCTCAAACCCCTATTGAGTTCCAAGGCCCTCATCAGCCTCCCAATTGTAATGGCCCTCCATCAGCTTTAATAAATGCAGTGACACTTCCCCCCACTTGGTGTGTGGTCTAAACAAAGCCCTCCTACCTGTTTCATAGTAATCGTAGATCAGCACTGAAGCTGGTTTGATGTTGGACACAGGAAGGTCTTGTTCAACAGAGAAGGAGAAACTGATAGTCTTCCGTGAGACCTGGGAATGTGAGGGACAGAGATGGGCATCAGTTTTTGTTCATAGAACGCTGACTCCTCTGTAAAGGGTCAACCCCAGGGACTGCTAAGCTGTGGTGGGTTCCCAACACACACATCTCCTGTGTGCATGATGCACTCCAGCCCTGGCATCCATTATTTACCTGCCTGTATCTGTCATTTTAGAAACAGTCTTAGAGAGTTTTTTTAAAATGTTATTGGTTCCAATTTTCTTCTCCTTCTTGTATTGCTGTGATCCTCAGTCATCATGAGTCCCAATAAACAGGGCTCAGAGGAAGCAAAAACAACTTCTAAATCCCCAATGGTCATGACATTGAAGTCTAACGTCTTGCAGTCCCTCCAAGCATAGAAGTGAGGGTGTGTATCCCATGGAGAAGCTGGGAATCTCCCCTTTCCACCGGTGTAAACACTCCCATTGCTAGTCCTGCAGGGTCTCAAGGGAATCAACTTTAAAGATGTGACATTTTTTTCTGACTAGAAAAGTTGCTTCTGTGGCAGGACTGTGTTCTGCTAGCTCCAGTCCTGAGGCAGATGCAGTTTGATTGGAGGGAAGGTGGAAATTCTCTATGTGGCAGGTGTGAGGAGGAGAAGGAGCATCAACATTTCCAGACCAGATAAAATTAGTGCTCCATCTAGTGCAGTATCCAGTCTGTGCTGGTGGCCAGCACCGGCTGCTTTAGAGGAAACCCCCTAGTGGAACTGTGTGCACACTGGGGAGGTTGCTCCCTGGCCCCCAGCGATCAGTGTCTGAAAGGAGGAAACATTTTATGTGTGTTTTATTTTGAATAAAAGAACAGGAGGCTGCTGGAAGCTGCTGAGGGATTTGGAATGTTAGAATAGTTTCAGGGTAGATGGATTAATGGGCAAAGGTGCATGATCAATGCAGTTGATAACACATATGTGGAGTGGCTATGCATGTATCTTCTATGCAAAATTAAAACCTGCTAAACCCAAACCAAAGAATTGATTTTCCAGAACTCACACTCTCCAGATAGAAGAGGATGTGGTTTTGCTTGGTTTCTACCAGCATCACTTTCTGATCCTCACGAAGCTTTAGATGAGGAAATGTGGGAAACATTAAAATATTAATAATCACTGAAAGCAAGACACCCCAGAATCTGCAGTAAATGACTGAGCCAAAGTGTTATCTAATGGATAGCATGGGTCAATAAAAATAATTACTTGATAGAGACCCAAGTGTATAGTGGCTTTGTCAGGAAATGCACATACCTAAACAGTTATACAGGAGACAGTCAG
>NW_027057153.1:0-4000 GCF_011386835.1 Chrysemys picta bellii
AGTATATGGTACGGATGCAGAACGAACTATGTGCATGCTGCATTACAGTGGCACAGTTTGCTCCCCCTGTGCTCTGCCAATGAAACTGGCTTAACTCACCTCTCCTTTCTACCCTTCTCCCACTCGGGTCTTCACACCTTTGTCCTTGTGGCCCCTGACACCCAGAACATCTTCAAATGTTCAAAATAAATAAATAAAGACACTTTGGCTGGAGACCAAGCCTGGAAAACATCAGCCCCAAAGGACAATCTTTCGTAAGGTTTATGTGGAAAGGAAAATGAGGCCAGCAGGAGTGGTAGATTCTCAAAGAACCCATTTTGCAACCTTAATTATAGTGGTTGCCACTAATCACCCAAGGACAGAGAAATTACAGCTCTGTCTAGTCTAGGGAAATGTACCATTCCAGCCCCCACCCCGACCACTTGTGAATCGTCCCACAGAGATGCTCCAGCCACTTACAAGCATTCCAAGAGCTTCCTCTCAGCAAGCCTAAGAACCAGCTCATTCTGAACGGGTCAGTAACGGTGGCTCCATTACTCCTCTCCCGGCTGTCCGACAGGGCATTCTGAAACTTCCCAGAATCCACTGCTTCTGGGGTCTGTGCTGGGAACTGCGGGATAGGTACCACATGGTGTCGCAACTGAAGGGCTTTAAAGCAGTGCTCTTGTAGGGCAAATCCGCAGAGCTCCGAACACCAGTGAGCATGGCAGTGCGGGCACAGTGACCAGCCTGTGCTCCAACTGGGCTGATCTCAGTGGTTCCAGTGCTCCAGTGTGACCTGGCTCTGGACAGACTGTCACCTCCTTGCTTGGGATGCCTCTGCATGTGCCACTCCAAGCCATGCTGGCTTTTGCCTGAGCCTTATACCTACAGCAGCTCTTATTGAGTTTGCTCTCCACTCTTCCCCCCACCCCCACCAGTGTCTCTCTCCCATTATTACCCCTCATTCAGTTAGTTCAGAACTGCTGAGAAAATTCACTTTGGGGCTGAAACTTGACAGTCTAGTGCCCAGCCAGGAGGCGAATGCAGTCTGTGAGCTCAGCCAGCAGGAAACAATATTTGCTTTTACCGTGTTATGAAACAGCTTTTATCCGACTCTTTTCACGCAGGGATACGTTTAAAATGGCTGAACTTTCGGGCCCGGTTCCCTGGTGCAGTCCGTCTGCTTTGTACCACTCCAGGGACGCAAAGTAAACGGGCTTATGGCTGCTTTGCTTCACTGGAGCAGCACACGAGCCAGAGCACACAGTGAATGTGGCCCTTTAAATCTGGTGAGTGACAATGGTGCACTGGGGAGTTGGGCCCTCACTAGGTATCACTTGCGTAGCATAGTTTGAAATACAGCCTCAAAAGCAACGACAGCCGGCGGTGGGGTTGGGCAAGGGGAGCAAAGGGGTGGGGAGCAGGGTTACGGTGTCTTTCTCTTCAGTTCCACAGTCCCTGGCCAGATCCTCAGCAGGTGGAAGCTGGCACAGCTGCACTGACAGCCATGGAGCTGTGGTGATTTATAGCAGGCTGAGGATCTGGCACCATGCCTTGGGGGTGGGAGGGGGAGAGGCTGTATCTGTCACTCAGTGGGGAAATGACAGTGATGTACACGTGTTCCCTCTGCTCTGCTCAATGTCTGGCCCTTCTCTCCCCTTCAGTGCTGCCCAAGTACGAGGTGTCGGTGAAGCTGCCCAAGAAAATCACCATCCAGGATGAGGAGCTGAAAGTGGCTGTCTGTGGTCTGTGACTCGCGTTGTTTGAGTCACCGTTCTTTGTGCTTGTCCACCATTGCCTTCCTGCTGCTACCCCAGAAACCAGAGCTGGAGAAGGCCCCTTGGGTCACTTTCTCTCCATCCCCAGAGGCCCTGGGCAGGATTGTTCCCTACTGTCTAGTCTGCACCCAGCCCAAGCTTTAAACATCCCAAGAAATGGGGCTCCTCCCCCTGCCCCAGGAAACGATGCCTCAGACTCATACAGCTCCCTCCCAGAAAGGTTTTCTCTGTTATTCATCCCAGATTTCCCCTTTCTTAACATCCTTCCATCCTTCCTAATCAGACCCCCAAGTGCCCCCTTAAATAATCCTGCCCCTGCCCTTGGTGATGCCTCCTTCAGACACTTGTAGGCAGAAATTACGTCCCTACTTAGACATCCCGTAACAAGACTCGCCAGATTTAACTCTTCCTTCCTTCCTCATAAATCCCTCCCTCCAGCTCCCTGCTCATATTTCTTGCTCTTCTCTGAACACCCTCCAATTTGTCAATAGCTTTCGGGTAAAGAGGTGCCCGGAGCTGAAAACAGTGCTCCAGAGGTGTCGTGTAGCGGTGACAGGAGATGATAATCCCTCTCTATACAGCCTTAATGCGACCCCACCTGGAAGACAGTGTTCAGCTCTGGGCCCCACAGCTCTGAGGAGACTGCACCTGGAATATTGTCTGCAGGTCTGGGCTCTTCCGTACCAGAAAGGTGTGGCCAAATGGGAGGGAACTGGGAGAAGGGAAACTCAACTGATTAAGGAGGAGAGGAGCCTGAGTATCAGGCAACATTTCCTAATGGGGCAGGCCTGCTGGGTAATGGAATAATCTCCGCCAGGAAATGGCTGGAGTCCCATCACTTGAGTCACTGAAAAACAGGACTAGACCAAGCTCCAGAGAATAGACATTAGGAAACCAGCAACAGAGTCCTCAGGGGCAATGGTATAAAGGGCCCGAAAAGGCCGCTTCTGACTGATTCTGTCTCCCTGTCTAAGCACCTTGTGTCTCTTTAACCCCTCTCTGGTTACAGATACACCTATGGGACCCCTGTCCCCGGCCTCGTGAATGTCCGTGTATGCCGGAGATTCTCCCAGTCCAGGTCACGCTGCTATGGAAGAGAGGCCAAGGCTGTGTGTGAGGAATTCACCAGACAGGTGAGTCCAAGGCCCATCCCATAGGCAGGAGGCGACTGTCTTGAGGAGGGCGATCTGTGTCTGTCAAAGGGGATTGTTAGACCTCAGCTGGGATTCTGTGTTCTGGGTTGGGCTTTGTCTCACAGGAGGGAGGTATTGGTTAGAAGGAGGTGAGGCCAGGGCTGGGGGATATAAATTATGAAGAAAAACCCCTCGGGTGAAATCCTGGCCCCATTGAAATCAATGGCAAAACTCCCATTGACATGAGTCAGATCAGGATTCACCCCAAATGGGTATTTCATCCATCTGGGAAATAGAAGACCCTGAAAGGTTTTTGTATCAGTGAACGGGATTGAGATGGAGAGGGGAGCAGGAGCAGAGCAGAGGAGAAAGCAAGAGGGAACTGTAGGATCTGGAAGAGAGAGAGAACTCAAGAGGAAGAAAAAAGAGAAAGACAGGCAAGGAGGTAAAGAGAACGGGGTAGAGCAATAAAGAGAGAGACGGAGAATATGAAGGAGAAGAAAGTAAGAGAGAAAATAGAGGTAGGTTAGACAGAGATAGTTGGAGGAAAAGAAAGAGAAAGAAAGAGAAGGAGGAAGAGAGAAAGAATGTGCATGGAGAAAGAGAGAGGATTCCAAGGGTGGATAAAAGACACAATGAGATTTATCACACTAATGGGAAGTTTCAGATCTAGGGGATCTAATCTGAACAATCAGGGAACCAGGTGTGTAACTTGGAGAATTTGGGGTGAAGTGCATCAGAGAGGGCAGCATGTTGGATATGTCACTGGGGACCAGAGATGCCTTGATTGGTTTGTTGAGGAAGAAGGGAAGAGAGGAAGTCAGGCCGGATCAAGCCAATAAGAGGATGGGATTAAGGCAAACCAAGCAGTAGGCAAATGTCTTGGGTGCTGGGGTATCTGTTCCCGTTTCACACGGACCTGAATTGTACAGGGATTTCCATGGTAATTTCCTCTTTGGTCTCTGGCTCAGGCGGACGTTCGAGGCTGTGTCTCCAATGTGGTGAATACTAAAATATTCCAGCTCAAGCGAAAGAGCTATGAGATGAAAATTGAGGTTGAAGGCAAGATCACGGAAGAGGGTACAGGTATGCATCATGCTGACCTGC
>NW_027057154.1:0-4000 GCF_011386835.1 Chrysemys picta bellii
GATGACTTCCGGGCTACCCCTGTGGAGAAGGAAGAAGAATCTTATTGTCTCTGTGTGAACGGACGGAAAACAGTGTCTTGGGCTGTGACCCCAAAATCTCTGGGTAAGGGACCTGGCAACTCCAAAATCTCGGATCAGGAACTAATGGATGGCTCCAAAACCACTGTGAAAGGGACCAAGTGGCACTGAAATTTCTGGATAAGATTTCTGGTGGCTCCAACCTCTCTGGAAGGGACTGATCCGCTGTGAAAGGAGGAAGGCTGGCCTTGTGGCTGAGGCACTGGACTGGACTCAGGAGACCTGGACTCAGTGTCCAGCTCTTGGGCAAGTCAGTGTCCCTGTGCCTCAGTTTCCCCATCTGACTACTGCGATGGGGGCCATATAAATACCTGGATTGACAGACTGGTTGGGTCTGAAATTTCTGGAAAAGGAAGATGATGACTCTGAAACCATGCAGGGGTCTGGGCGGCAGAATCTGAAGAACAGACCCTGCAGTCCCCTCCTCTCCATCTTGCCCAGCCCCATTCGATGTAGCCATTGGAGTCTAGGGGTTGGAACTAAGGCTGCCGCAGAGCTGTGCTAAAGTGCTAACCTACATGTGACTTGAGACTTGACCCTCTTTAGAGAGGTTTCCATGTAATCAAAGCAAAACACCAAGCGAATGACACTGACACCTCTGTAGCTGCAGTGACTGGCAGAACACTTATCCTTCTTTGTTTCAGGTAACGTGGATTTCTCAGTGAGCGCTGAGGCCCTGAAGACAGATCTGCCCTGCGGGAACGAGGTAGTGGAAACCCTGGACAAAGGGCGTAAGGACACGGTGATCAAACAGCTGTTAGTGGAGGTAGGTGGGCTGTTTGGTCTCTGTGGTGTAGAGAAGCCATGATAACTTACTGCTGTGTCGTGACAACAGTAATGCTGCAGGTCTTCTTGGTTTTATAGGGAAGCCATAATGACTTAATATGATCTCAGCAATAACACGTTCTCTAATGCTGTAAAGGGAAGCAGCGATAAGTCACTATATTAGCCAATATAAACTGTAATACTGCATAACTTCTTACAGTAAAATACTGGTATGTTGTTACACCATGAGATTGAAATAATAAGCAAAGCCATGTCTTTGGGGACAGTAAGCATGACTTTTAGGTTTTGTCCATAACAAGTCACGGGATCGAGCCCTCAGCAGTGTAGATTGGCATAGCGCCATTAAATTCAATGCAGCTCTGCAGATTTACATTAGCTGTGGACGTGGATCATGGTCCTTGTAAATAGAGCTGTGCAAATAACTGGTTTTTTTGGTTTGCTGGCCAACTGAAAAATCAAAAAAAGAACCGTTTTGGGTCAACCCAAATGAAAATGTTTCAGGGTTTTTTGATGAACCAAAATGGACAAAAAAAATGTAGTTTTAAGTCCAACAAAAAGTTTGATAACGACCTGACATGAATCATACTGTTGTTTTTTCAAATTGTTTTACTTTTTTTCAACCTAAAATTAAACTAAAATTTTAAAAAGTAATATTGAATTGAAAAATCAAAATATTTTGTTTAGAAAATGTCAAAACAAAATGTTTTGATTTTTTTAACTGAAACAATTTGGTGAATTTAGCACAAATGTGAGAAATGTTTTTGTCGATCCGAAGCTGCATTTTACTGCGAAAAACAAGCTTTTCCAAAAAAATTCTCCCAGATCTACTTGTAAACCCTGCCGGCCCATTCCCAAACAGGACACTTCCAGGAACTGTAACAAATCTTGTGCTGTATGTGACCAGTGTAGTGGAATATGGGACAGTGCCTTCATTTTAAAACATTTGTGAATGATTAGTAAATTATCATTATTTATTTTAAATCATTTAATTGCAAACAATTAAAAAGTGCTCAAGGTAATGTGATCCAATGATTTTTTTGCATATTTTTCTATAAATGTTTGTCTCTTACAGTATTTTGTGATGAGGAACCCCTGGCTTTTCACCTTTTTTTTTTTTTTTTTTTTTTTGACATGACACCCAGCCAGCATAAACAATATCTCATAATATAAACCTCCATGGCTATTCTATGTAATAGAGAAGTAGTGATAACTTGTTACATGTCTGATCAGAGCAATATCACGTGATAGAGGTGGCCATTCCTCTCTCCATTATAGGAAAGCACTAATCATTTTTAAATTGTGTGATGTAAGCAGTAACACGTGATCTAATACTGCAGCTCCTCTCTGCGTTACAGAAATGCATCCCACCTTTTTCAGTAAGGCAAAGATATGATTCACATTATTGTATCAACCCAGAAAAAACAACTCTGTAAGCTTCAAGGTAAGAATGAGTCCTGTGGCCAGTCCTGGGTGCCAGGCTTTAGGAAAAACATGAGCAAATTGGCGTGAGGACAGCAACAAAAATGATAAGAGGTTTAGAAAACCTGATCTATATGGAAAGGTTGAAAGAATTGAGCATGTTTAATCTAGAAAAGGCTGAGGGGGAACAAGATAACAATCTTCAAATATGTTACTCTTGGGAGAATTCTGCACCATGTCGTCTGCAGATTTCTTTGGTTCCCCACAGAAAAATGACTTCTGAGGGGAAGCAAAGGGAAGTGCAGTCACTCCCCCGTCCCTGGCGGCCTGGAGCACCTGGAGGAGACGTAAATCAGCATGGTGGGGGGCAGGGAGGGCTGGGCGGGCAGGTGAGCGAGCAAGTGAATGAATGAAAGAGACTCTGTCCCTCTGGCTTGCCATTGTGACAGGCCTGGCGTGGAGGGACAGGGCTCTGGGGTGTTTGGAGGAAGACATGAGGCAGGCTCTGTCCCCTGAGGCAGAGCATAATGTAGCAGCCTGCCTGCTTAGTTGTTCCCATTCTTAGTGAATTGTTCCCATTCTTAATGAATTCCCCCAGGAGCATCAAACAGGTGTAAAAGTTTTAAGGCTTCTTTACTTTGCCAGAGTGGTGTAAAGAAGCCCTATTGTAAATGACAGTATGGCCTTATAAATGCTTATGATGCTTGACTGATTAGAACTGGTCTAAATTTTTGGACTGAAACATTTTCCTATCAAAATGTACATCATTAACTGTTTACTTCTGACCTTTCTGGAGAGGGACAGTAGCCAATATAAACTATAAGTTTGATTCCCCAGCCCTCACTTGCTCTTCAGTTCCCTATCATGTAATATGAACATATGGCTGCATATAACATTGTTATATCTTGACTAATAACTAGAAATAAAGGGTCAAGCCTAGCTACATTACTATTAGACAAAGAGGATTTGGGGATTTCCTCCAATGATCCCTACTTCTATTCTCCATCCATTGTATTGTAGTTTAAATAAATTTCCAAAATAATTGAAACCGGTGTGATTATATTGCGTTATTTTGACACATAAAATATGTTGAATTTTAATATATTGTATGTAGAATTTTTAAAGTTTTGGTGCAGAATTCGCCCAGGAATAGTATGTGCTAGAAAGAGAATGGTGATCAATTGTTTTCCATGTCCACCAAGGACAAGAAGTAATTGGCTTAGATTGCTGCAAGGGAGATTTAGGTGAGATATTAGGAAAAACTTTCTAACTATAAGGGTGGTTAAGCACTGGGACAGCCGTGGCGTAGCTAACATGGGACATTTGGGTGGGCCCCGACTTTGGGTGGGCGGGCAATGATGGGGAAGAGGGGGAGCAGGAGGGATCGAGGTCCCATCTCCTCCAACTGGCCTTGCGGGGGGCGATGGATGCTCTGGCCAGGGGCTCCCAGAGGTCTCACAGGTGCACCCAGCTCTGGAAGGAGATGCTACTCTCCAGCGCTCACAGCTCCTGGCACCCATCCCGTCCCACCGCCCCATGCCGGGCAAAGCTCCTTGAGATGGCATGGCAGGCCGACCTTTTTTGAGGATCTCCTCTGCCACCGCCGAGCCACCCACTCACCCGCCCACCCTCCTCCTGCTGCTGCACGGCACGTGCATCTGGCACTCCGCTGCTGTGCCACTGCTGTCCCTCTCCCTCCAGCTGGCCGGGGCTGTGT
>NW_027057155.1:0-4000 GCF_011386835.1 Chrysemys picta bellii
GACCATCCCCAGAGGCCCAGACCATCCAACCCGGATCTGGTTTCCAACATGGCTGATGAGGGGTATTGGGGGGAAAGGACGGTTAGGGACAAGAACACTGAGGGGACAGAGCCTTGTGGCCCTCCCACTGGGGATTGGGATGTGTGAGGAACAGACTGTGAACTTATCTTATGTCCAGAGATAGCTATCTGTGGTGTTTCCCTGGTCATAGGTGAGTTGACACTCATAGGGAAGCCAGAGGAAGGGGAGAATAGGAAGAGTGCCAGGAAAACAGAGGGGGTAGGAGCTGGGGGGATAAGGGTAGACAGTTGAATTGTGCATGGTCTGAGGGGGGAGACCTGTGGCAAAGGGATGAGACCTGGCTGTGCTACTACCATGTAAGGGGGGAAAGGATTATCTGGAGCCCAGGAGGACTGGAGGCTCCACAGCCCAGGGATGGGGGAGCAGCTAGAGGAAGTGGCAGCCATGACAGGAACTATCCAGAGATGGGAGCATAGAATCATAGAAGATTGGATTTGGAAGACACCTCAGTCCAGTCCAAACCCCTGCTCAAAGCAGGGCCAACTCCAACTAAATCATCCCAGGCCTTTGTCAAGCCAGGCCTTAAAAAACCTCTAAGGATGGAGATTCCACCACCTACCTAGGTAACCCATTCCAGTGCTAGTGAAATAGTGTTTCCTAATATCCAACCTAGACATCCCACTGCAACTTGAGACCATTGCTTCTTGTTATGTCATCTGCCACCACTGAGAACAGCCAAGCTCCATCCCCTTTGGAACCCTCCTTCAGGTAGTTGAAGCTGCTATCAAATCCCCCCTCACTCTTCTCTTCAACAGACTAAATAATCTCAGTTCCCTCAGCCTCTCCTCATAAGTCATGTGCCCCAGCTCCCTAATCATTTCCGTTGCCCTCCGCTGGACTCTCTCCAATTTGTCCACATCCCTTCTGTAGTGGGGGGCCCAAAACTGGATGTAATGCTCCAGGAGTGGCCTCACTAGTGCCCAGTAGAGGGGAATAATCACTTCCCTCGATCTGCTGGCAATGCTCCTTTCTAATACAGCCCAATATGTCATTAGCCTTCCGGGCAACAAGGGCAAACTCTTGACTCATATCCAGCTTCACATCCACTGTATTCCCCGGGTCCTTTTCTGTAGAACAGCTGTTTAGCCAGTCAGTCCCCAACCTGTAGCAGTTCATGGAATTCTTCCATCCTAAGTGAAGGACTCTGTACTTGTGCTAGTTGAACCTCAGATTTCTTTTGGCCCAATCCTCTAATTTGTCTAGGTCACTCTGGACCCGATCCCTACCCTCCAGCATATCTACCTCTCCCCCCAGCTTAGTGTCATCTGCAAACTTGCTGAGGGTGCAATCCATCCCATCATCCAGATCATTAATGAAGATGCTGAACAAAACCGGCTCCAGGACTGACTTCTGGGCTCAACGCTTGATACTGGCTGCCAATTAGACATCTATCCGTGGATCACTACCCGTTGAGCCCAATCACCTAGCCATCTTTCTATCTATCTTATAGTCCATTCATCCAATCCATACTTCTTTAACTCGCTGGCAAGAATACTGTGGGAGATCATATCAAAAGCGTTGCTAAAGTCAAGATATATCACATCCATTGCTTTCCCCATATCCATTGAGCCCTTTATCTTATCCTGGAAGGCAATAATGTTGGTCAAGCATGACTTGCCCTTGGTGAATCCATGTTGACTGTTCCTGATCACCTTCCTCTCCTCCAAGTGTTTCAAAATTGCTTCCTTGCTCCATGTATTCCACAGCACTCTTGCCAGTAGGTTGCCCAAGTTTCAACTGACTTCTACTTCCCCCACCAATTCTTCCTGTTTGTGAGCAGCATGTCAAGAGGAGCAAGACACTGCGTTGGTTCCTCCAGGACTTGCACCACGAAGTTGTCCTCAGCAGTCTCCAAATACTTCCTGGATTGTCTGTGCACTGCTGTATTGCTCTCCCAGCAGATGTCAGGGTGATTGAAGTCCCCCATGAGAACTAGGGTCTGTGGCCTGGAAACTTCTGTTAGTTGTCCGAAGAAAGTCTCGTCTCCCTCATCCTCCTGGTCTGGTGATCTATAGCAGACACCCAGGACGACATCACTCTTGAGAGTTTTTGGGTTAAGTTTAGAGGCAAGAGTAACAAGAGTCTTTTCTCCAGTTTCCTACTGGGGATCTGAGCAATCATACCACTCTCTTATATACAGTGCAAGTTCTCCCCTCCTCACTGTGTGAGAGGCTCAGAAAGTGACTGGTTTCTCTGCTATAATCAAGATAGACTTAACTCTTCACTCCAGCCCACTGTGCATAGAAGATTAGGGTTGGAAGAGACCTCAGGAGGTCATCTAGTCCAAGCCCCTGCTCAAAGCATGACCAACGCCAACTAAATAATCCCCGCCAGGGCTTTGTCAAGCCAGGTCTTAAAAACCTCTAAGGATGGAGATTCCACCACCTCCCTGGGTAACCCATTCCAGTGCTTCACCACCCTCCTAGTGAAATAGTTCCCCCCACCCCGCCCCCATATCCAACCTAGACCTCCCCCACTACAACTTGAGACCATTGCTTCTGGCTCTGTCATCCACCACCACTGAGAACAGCCGAGCGCCATCCTCTTTGGAACCCTTGTTCAGGTAGTTGAAGGCTGCTATCAAATCCCCCCTCACTCTTCTCTTCTGCAGACTAAAGCCCAGTTCCCTCCGCCTCTCCTCATCAGTCACGTACCCCAGACCCCTGGTCATTTTCATTGCCCTCCGCTGGACTTTCTCCAATTTATCCACATCCCTTCTGTAGTGGGGGGCCCAAAACTGTAAATCCAAAGTAACTGAGATCAGACTCAGACTAAAGAGCATGGACACATCAACCCACAGCTTAAACTATTGCTAAATGGCAGAATACACACACCCCCTTCTGCTATACCTCAACTGTAAACACTAGCACAAAGTGTTTTCATGCATCCAGTGAGTGGCTGACCTGCCATCACATCCCAATGGTTAGAAACTAAATAGTCTCAACAGCAGTTTGCTCTCCCTCACTGTTCAGAGTGAACTGAAGATTAGCAGCAGAAATATGCATTGAAATAAAAAAACATCCAAACAACTATGGAAACTGAAGCAGAATGTGCATTCATCTTCACTGATGGCTGTGAGGGAATATGGAAGTTCCTGTAATTTTCCCTACAGATCCTGTATTGCACTTGGGCTCATTTCATGTACCACATGCAACGTTATTGCCAGTATTCACAACTGTTTCAAGGGTGAAGTGAACTGTTACGTATGCCTATATATCAATTTAATACCAGTAAATATCTTCCTTTAGTGATTTTGTGTCTCACCCATCAGAGATTTAACTCTATTTTATATATTTATATTTATCTCAAAGTCCTGAAGAGGTTAAACTCTGTCATGTGCCACAGCAGACAGATTTTTAAAAGGGGAGGAAAAACATTATACCCAACACAAGGGCTTTCAGCAAGCCCATTACCAGTTCACTCACCAAAACATTTCAGTTTAAGTGAATTCATTAAAAAGTTTAAGTTTTCCTGCTTGATTACTAGAGAGTGAAGGAAGGGCTCATGGCTGTAGAGTGCTTTGAACATCTACCGCACTGCCCAAGGGCCAACAGTGATTCTGTTGGAATAACACTTTTGTATATTTCTGCAGGGCATTCCTTTTTGGAGCGGTCAGTGTGCTTTGCAAAAATGACAAGTAGCCTCACAAAACCACTGTGAGGGATAAGTAGAAAAGAGCTAACTCACCATTCGCATGTCCCCTCATGGCTGGGCATGACACAGCACCCCTTTCCTCATCTAGCACTCCCTGCTGACAGTCGCTCTGCAGTGGTCTCTTCAGGATTCAGCCTTCTGGCCAGGGCACTACAGAGTTTCCCCCCTTCATAGGGCTGAAGGACCTTGTTGTGAGCCGTTCCCTTCAGGAATCCAGTCCCTGGTCTGTACGGAGCCGGTCATGCCTGGAAACAGACTCCTGAGA
>NW_027057156.1:0-4000 GCF_011386835.1 Chrysemys picta bellii
GGGCAGAACTTTTTGGGAGGGGGTGGCCTTCTCAGCAGCTCAAACCTCCTGTTGTTTGATCCCACCACAGCAGAGTCAATGTCAGGCCTTAAAAACCTTTAAGGATGGAAATTTCACCACCTTCCTGGGAGACAAAGGATTCCCACCTTTGTAAATCCTATTTAAGGGTGGGAAGGAAGACAAACAGGGCTCCTCCCCTCCATGGCTGTCTGTGCAAGAAGAAAGACTGCAAGAGCCACCTGAGGGGAAGGCAAGGAGTGCAGTCTGAAAAGGAATATAACTGGAACTCTGAACCACTTGCAATCTCCCTAAAATAACATTTAGGGTGAGAATTTACATTTTGTAACCTGTTTCTTAATTATATTGAGCTTAGTTTGCCTACTTTGTTTACTTAAAATACAACTGTTATAGTTAATAAACTTATTTCTGGTTTATAATATGACCCAGTTTATGTGATTTATGTGGGGTGAGAAGTTGTGAATACCCTCCTCCATATTGAGGGAAGAGGCAAATTTCATATTATTTTGGGTGTGTATCCCAAGGGAGGTGTACCCACCCAAGTACCATAAACTGAGCCTTCCCAGAGCAGATCTCTGTCTCCCTGTGCAGCTGGGTGTGGCCTTGCCTAAGTGCTTGGCTGGAAGAAGCTAGTGAGTCTGGTCCAGCAAGACCAGGTAAGAAAGGGCCCAGGTTGGCGGAATAGGCTGACTCAGTGGTAACTCAGCACACCAGGTGACATGCCAGCGGGTCCAACCCATGACAAATGCATACTAAGCTTAAAATCTTAAAGAGACAGTGTGCGGTGCCATCTGCTGGGGTGTTGGGTGATAACAAGGCCTGGAGAGTCTGAATCACCAGAAAAGTAGGGTGAACAAGGGGCAGCCCAGCTGGGTGGCTAGAGGGGTGCAGCTGGTCCCACGGCTGCCAGAGTGAACTCAGCAGGTGAAACCCATCACACTCATACCTTCAGAGCCCAAATTAGCCCCCCAGGCACCCATCACTCAAGCATGGGGGAGGGACTGTAGCCTGAAGAAAAGATCCAGATGTAGCATTTGATTGATTCCTTAACCACTGTGTTCTTGCTCCAGCAGGGCACAACTACCTAAAATACCACCAGAGTGACATGGACCTAGGACAACAGATTAGGGAAACTCCAAAGCTATTCACTCATAAAATGTGGGATATCATGTGAGATGAACTCCAGGTCATTTTGCCCCTGGGAGTGGTAAAGGAATCACAGAGTGAGTGGAGAAACCTCATGGTACTAGTTCTGACGCAGAATTACACAACCCGTTTCTGCATTGATTTCTGAAAGATCCGAAGAAGTGGGCTGTAGTCCACAAAAGCTTATGCTCTAATAAATTTGTTAGTCTCTAAGGTGCCACAAGTACTCCTGTTCTTCTTTTTGCGGATACAGACTAACACGGCTGCTACTCTGAAACAACGCAGTATTGAAATTTGATGATTACACGATTCAGAGAGTAGCTGAAATATTAGAATAGTTTGAACTCCCAGATGTATATTCACTTCAGACCTCACAAAGGGATACTGGCAAATAGCTTTCATATCAGAATCCTGGGAGAAGAAAGCCTTTTCCACACCCTACAGCTTGCATCAATTCAAGATCACGTCATTTTTCCTCCACATAGTTGCACTGACCTTTCAGAGCCTAATGGACTGGATATTACGACGACATGGATGATATGCAGCAGTACGCTGCTACAATAAATTGAAAATGGCTTTTGATCTTCTATGTTGTGGCAGCGTTCCCACACATAGTGCAGATAGCAGTACAGTACACACACAAAAGAAACCTATTGTCAACTGCTAGATTGAACAGTCTGCAAAACTCAGTTTGCCCTGACAATATGAGCCTCTGGTATTGGTGAATATTTTCTTTGGTCCCAGGTGAGGCTCTCAAGCCAAAGTTCTCCAGGGTCAATTTTCTGCTCTTCCCGCTGCTCACAGAGCCAAAGGAATTATCTGGGAGTCCTGGCCAACCGGAGAGTCTGCAGGGACTGTACAGGAGAATCATAAAGGTTGCTGTCCAGCTCGCCGAGTGTCAGACACGAGATTCATACACTGATTCTCAGGGCTCAATCTTCCTGTCAAAGTAAGGAGATTTCCTCTCTCTGCTGAGTGGGATTTCGGTGAGTTATCTGTTTCTGCATTACAATTAGTGCTAGGGACTAAGGAAGGGTTCCAGGGTTCAAGTCAAGAATCATCTGGGCAGGAATACAGCAGCACGGCAACTTAAACTGTTTAGTATTATCAGAAACACCAAGGGATTCACTTGGTAAAATTGGAACTACAAATGTATTGGAAGTAGTTTAGACAAATATTTGTTTTTAAGATCAGTATCTTGTCTTTTACTGTGTCCTTCTATCTGTCTCAGTAGCTTCCTTTTTTAGGGCAGTGTGGTTTTTCCTCTGGTTCGCTCAAGTTTTCCAATTCAGCAAATTCACTGGCATCTTAAGAAGTGAAGCCAGAACCTCTACAGCAGATATCTGTTACCAGAGGGTTCACAACAAGAATGAGTCACACACTGGCCAGATGCTGCTCTCACATTCTACCTACCGTGGGTCACTCCGATTGACACTGGCCTCCCTGAGAGCAAAATCAAGGCCTATGTGTTTGGGAATCCCTCTCTTTCATGCCTGGTCCCAGAACACCACATTAACTGGGAGTTTCCTTCAGACACTTTCTAAGCGCAACAAAATAATGCTCAGACATGAGTGGCAAATACCAGGGCACCTATGCTGCTTTTCTTGTTGCACCCATAGACACCGCATGAAACTTCGGGGACTGCTACACAGGAACAACTCGCAAGTGAAGAAGTTTGCGCATTCTATAAGGAGAGTTGGAAACTCTGGGACATGAGCGGGCCTAGATAAATACAGCTGCCATGTGCAAGAGCCACAGGCAGATGCCTAAAACAGTGGACCACTGGGACCCACTGTTAAGCACAGGGCGCTCTGGTAGCCATTTGTAAACCAGCTCTGTTAGCCATTCACAGTGATGCTTGTACATACATTCTTCAGTGCAGAGATTTTATGGGCTCAGGTTTTCTTTTTCTCATCTAAAACATTCGTCCATGCAGTGTGTCACGGGATCCCTCCGCCTCGTGAAATACACACCTAGTGTAACATTTGTCAGGCATCACAGTCACATGAGAATTTCTCCCCATCGGGTTATATTCACCACGGTCAAGAATATAAAAAATGCCTTCACTAAGCTCAGGCTTGAGGGGGCGGGCAAAATGCCTCCAGCTGACTCCTGAGGACATGTTTGTAGTTTCCAAGGCCAGAAGGGACCATTGTGATCATGTAGTCTGACCTCCCACATAGCACAGGCCAGAGACCTGCCCTGAATTAATTTGCATTGGAACTAGAGAAGATCTTTTAGAGCAGTGGTTCTCAACAAGGGTACATGTCCTAGATAAATTAGAAGATTGGGCCAAAAGAAATCTGATGTGGTTCAGGAAGGACAAGAGCAGAGTCCTGCACTTAGGATGGAAGAATCCCATGCACTGCTACAGACTAGGGACCGAATGGCTAGGCAGCAATTCTGCAGAAAAGGATCTAGGGGTTACAGTGGACGAGAAGCTGAATATGAGTCAATGGTGTGCCCTTGTTGCCAAGAAGGGTAATGGCATTTTGGGCTGTATAAGGAGGAGCATTGCCAGCAGACTGAGGGATGTGATCATTCCCCTCTATTCGGCATTGATGAGGCCTCATCTGGAGTACTGTGTCCAGTTTTGGGCCCCACACTACAGGAAGGATGTGAAAAAATTGGAAAGAGTCCAGCGGAGGGCAACACAAATGATTCAGGGGCTTAAGCACATGACTTATGAGGAAAGGCTGAGGGGACTGCGATTATTGAGTCTGCAGAAGAGAAGAGTGAGGGGGATTTGATAGCTGCTTTCAACTACCTGAAAGGGGGTTACAAAGAGGATGGATCTAGACTGTTCTCAGTGGTAGCAGATGACAGAACAAGGAGT
>NW_027057157.1:0-4000 GCF_011386835.1 Chrysemys picta bellii
AATGGTCTCAAGTTGAAGTGGGGGAGGTTTAGGTTGGATATTACGAAAAACTTTTTCACTAGGAGGGTGGTGAAGCACTGGAATGGGTTACCTAGGGAGGTGGTGGAATCTCCTTCGTTAGAGGTTTTTAAAGTCAGGCTTGACAAAACCCTGGCTGGGGTGTTTTTAGTTGGGGATTGGTCCTGCTTAGATGTCCTCCTGAGGTCCCTTCCAACCCTGATATTCTACGATTCTATGTACCCGTAAGCAACTGAAGAGGTCACATTAAATATTTGTTCCCTATGTAGGTACTTAGAGTGTGACAAAGTCTCCCCGTAACACTAAAAGGCAGGTTTTTAATTCTCTACTTATTCTTGCGGCTCGGCTCTGAACTCTCCTTCTTGAAGTATGGACACCAAGAATGGACACAGGATTCCAGTAGCAGGTTCACTAGCACCAAATAGAGGTAAAATAATCTCTCTGCTCCTACTTGAGATTCCCCCGGTTATCACCCCAAGATGACATTAGCAATTTTGGCCACATGGTAATACTGGGAGTCTAATGTTTATCTAGTTATCCCTTCACACTCCCAAATCTTGTTCAGAGTCATTGTGCTTCCCACGATAGAGACCAGCATCGTTATCTCTCAGACAAAGCTGCAAGAAAGTGTCTCACCAAATCAAGAGGGGAAGTAACGGAGGTGCAGACCTGTAGCCCTAAATACAAAGACCTTTGTGCTCTTCATGTACCCATGTTGGTAGTTCCAGACTGTTATGAAGTCACCCCTTAACCATTTTTTTTAAACTACACAGATTGAGATCTCTGAGTCTATCACTATACGGCAGGTTTTCTAATCTTTTATTAATTCTTGTGATTCTTCTCTGTACTCTCTTCAGTGTATCAACATCCATCTTTAACCATGGGCACCAGAACTGGACACAGGATTCCAGCAGCTGTCACTCCAGTGCCAAATATACAGGTAAAATAACTTCTCTACCTCTCCTTCAGATTCCCCTGGTTATCATCGTAGGCTCTTTTGGCCACATGGTCACACTGGGAGTTCATGTTTAGCAAATTATCAATTCCTGCCCCCAAATCTAGTTCAGAGTCAGTGCGCTTCCCACGATATCCCCCCATCGTGTGAGCATTGCCTACATTCTTTGTTCCTAGATGTAGCTATCTAACATTAGAACACATACTGGGTGCTTCGACCCAGTTTGCCAATCAACCCAGATTGCTCTGAATCAGTGAACTTTCCTCTTCATTATTTACCATCCCCTATGTTTTGTGTCATCTGCAAACTTCATCAGTATTCAGGCATGAGAAGGGTAAGCACCGGAGTTGCTGACAAATGTCTCTGCTTAAACTTGTCAAATACCACCTGTAACCTATAGCCCCAAATACCACAACCCTTGTGCTCCTAGTGCCCATTCTCTTGAGTACAAAGTTATAACCCAGCATTATAATGTCTGTTTCCATTAGGGAAACTTCGGTCCCTTCCAACACAGGAACTGCATCGTGGATCAGATCTACGGCACATCTAGTCCAGTGTCCTCTTTCTGACAGTGAGAGCCCTAGGTGCTGCAGTACAAGGTGTAAGAAACCCAGCAGTGGGTAGATGAGGGGATGACCTAACCATCATGAGGTTGTCACTCTAATGCCTAACAGTTAGAGATTGGCTTGTCTCTGAAACACATTGGCGTATAGGCTTTCCAAAATATTTATTTTGCTATAAATATTGTAACTGGATAGGCTCAGTATCTATGTAAATGTTCAAACACTTCCTGATCCTTGCATGGCCCCAACTATGTCTTGTGACAGTGAGTTCCACAATCTATTTATGCATTGAGTGGAGAAAGCATTGTATTGATCTGTTTTGAATTTGCCACGTCTCAGTTTAATTGAATGTCCTCTTGATCTTGTGTTATCAGACAGGGAAACCATGATCTCCATCTACACTCTACCAGTCATACCTCTGAAACCTCTCTACTAGTCAGTAATTTAAAGACTTTTCTCATGTCCCCTCTTATTCATCTCCTTTGTAAGGTAATGATCCAGTCTTTTCAACCTCTCTCCGTATGAGAGTTTCCCCAGTCACTTGATCATTCTCGTTGCACTTCCATGAGCCCATCTAGATCTGCAATATCCCGTGTGAGACGGGAACGCAGTACTACACAGAGGAGTCCAGAGGAGGGTGAAAAAACGACTGACTGATCTCATAGCACTGTATTTTCTGTAGGATTCCTCAGCCAACTCCTCCTGGATCCCAATGTTATACTTAGTTTCTGCTTTGCTTGCACTGTGAGTAGTGCTTCCCAAAGCTGTGTACAATGACACCCAGGTTCCTGTACTGAATTCATATAGTCAAATTTAGAACCTCGTAAGATGTTTGAGGAGTTCAATATTTTCCATCCAATGGCATACACGTTGCAGATATTGACATCCAAGTTTATATGCCATCATGCTGCCCATTTATCTGGCTTGGGTAGCGCCTTCTGAGGACGTCTCGGGACTTGACTATGACCTAAGTAATCTGGTGCCATCTATAAATGTTCCCACCTCACTGCACACACCACTTTCTAAATCCCTATAACATATTTACCATGCTAATTCTTATAAACTGTGTAACCCCCCCCTTGCTGTGTTTCTCTTCCTTCACAGGCACCTTAAGTATTTCTGAGCACGATCGACGTATCGAACACCTCATGGCAGCTTTCAACCTCACTCTCTCTGAACCTTCACCATTTATCCTAATAGGCATCCCTGGCCTGGAAGCTGCCCATCTCTGGATTTCCATCCCTTTCTTTACATTCTACATTATTGGCCTGTTTGGAAATTTCATGCTTCTGTTTGCTGTAGGCAAAGAGCAGACCCTGCACAAGCCGATGTACCTGCTGCTCTGCATGCTGGCACTCACAGATATCGGCATGTCTACCTCCCTCGTGCCGATGGCACTGTGTATATTTTGGTTCAATTTGAAAGGCATTACTGTGAGTGGCTGCCTCACCCAGATGTTCTTCATTCACACAGTTTCAGTTATGCAGTCAGCTGTCCTCGTGACAATGGCCTTCGATCGTTATGTTGCCATATGTAACCCTCTGAGATATGCCACCATCCTCACCAATGCACGAATAGCTAAGCTAGGGCTCGTGGGTTTGATAAGAGCTGTTCTCTTCATTCTGCCCCTGCCCCTGCTCCTGAGCAGGCAGCCATTCTGTGCCAACCGCATTATCCCCCATACGTACTGCGAACATATGGCTGTGGCAAAAATGTCGTGTGGGGACATCACAGTCAACAGGACGTATGGCTTGGTGATAGCATTTGTAGTCAACGGGTCAGACCTGGCACTCATTGCCCTGTCCTATGTTCTGATCATCACAGCCATCCTCAGAATCTCCTCCAAGAAAGCCCACCAGAAAGCCCTTAACACCTGCACATCCCACATCTGTGTGATGCTGATGTCTTACACTCCCTCCCTCTTCTCCTACCTGACACAGAGGTTTGGTCAAGGAATAGCTTCCCATGTACATGTCACCTTCGCTAACTTCTATCTCCTTGTCCCCCCCATGCTCAACCCTATCATTTATGGTGTCAAATCAAAAGAGCTTCGTGATAAAGTGAGCAAATACACCTGCAGAAGGTGATCACCAGAGGCCACTGACTTTAAAACTGTGCAACAAGAGGGGGAAAGGATATCTCCTCATTAATCAAGGGTGCTCTGTCCCAGTCAGCATTGTGGAAGTTTAGAATCTGAGAAGCTCCTCACACCTAATGTCGTATCTCTGCATCACCAAGTTCCCTCTCTCTGACCATCACCTGATCTCTTTCAGTGTCATCCATCAGTCCCTAACCCCACACACCCTGTCACTCGCCCTTATGTGACTACCAGTCCACCAGAAGATATTGCACTTTTCTGAAGGAAGGTGGGTTTCCATTAGTTCCTGTGTGAACAGGGTTCTTAATCAATTCGACAAACAGAAGCTACACTTTTACATAGCCAAAGGCAAAATAAGAAATTACA
>NW_027057158.1:0-4000 GCF_011386835.1 Chrysemys picta bellii
CCTGGCAGCAGTGCCCTCCATCGGACCAAACTGCTCTCCGTGTCGCCCTCCCACCCCCACCCCCCCCAAGCAGTTCCGAGGTCTGTCATTAAGGTCTATAGTCACCCAGCAGGAGGAGGTAGCTGCATTTCAGGTTTTTGCTCTAGCAGACAAAGGTGTAAGGAGAGCTGGCAAAGCTGATGTTAGAAACATTGACATTGGAAATCCATGTAAGTGTAGAAGAGTGACGGAACCAATCGTGCGGGGACGTGGGAATTCACTCTCACCTGGCCTCTGGGGATGGAGGCAGTACGTGGCTGGCACTTCTCGCTCCTGCCGTACGAGGGGCAGGTGCTGCTACCAACTGCTCCCCCTAACCCCCGCCCTGCTGCGCTCTGGGGATGCTGCCCTGCTGTGGAGCTCTCAGGTGTCTTGAACTGGAATTTGTTTGGAGAGAAACTGCTAAGAAGCCTTATCAGCCCCGAGCACAGAGTACCTGGGAGCCTGCCTGGGTCGGGCGGGTCTGGTACAGCCTCCCCCAGATAAAGCTCTTCCCTGGACCTGCCACCCATTGGAATCTGGAACGATTCCCTCCGAGGTAACACCTGGGGCAGCCAGGGCAGGGCAGGGCACGGCCTGCTCCCCCGGAGCGTTAGGGCTTTCAGGAGTCAGAGGTGCCAGCAGAGCAGGTTGTACGTTAAAGCAGCGAAGGCAGTTGGGGGGCAGAGGAATTGGGTGCTTTGCCATTGCACTTGATCAGCTCAATTTGAAAATTCTTTCAAAGGAAATCCAGATGTATACATCTGACTGGGGTACATGTACACACATACACACGCACACTCACATGTGCACACACTCATGTGCACATACATGTACACACATGTACACATACATATATATACAGACGTGCACATATGCTGTCCCTGGAGCCCCCCAGGATGCGACTGACGGGGTGGCTGGCTATTATGGAGGCAGAAGGGGGTTGGGAGAAAATAATCAAGAAGAACTTTTGCTGAAAATGCAAACCTAAGCTGGAAATCTGTGCAGGGCTGGGCTCAGCGAAAATGATCTTTTGAGCTGCTCTTATTAACCGTGGTCCTGTACTTCCTGGTTTGCGTCGGATCCAGGCAGGAGACTGGGCTGCTCTCAGCTGTAGAAGCCATTGGAATGAGCCAGGTCGGAATGAGCCAGGCCCTCAGAGCCTTCTGCCACCAATCGCCCCAGCAGTCACTGATCCACACCAAACCACGTCCTTCCAGTCAGGCAGTTTCATATGCATACGTCAAAGCCTTGGTTTGCCACTCAGACACCACGGTGATGGGCACAGTAAGGACTGAGAGACGCTAAACAGGCAGACAGACAAGGAAATAGTGGCCCTGCCTGCAGGTGTGTGTGTGGTGCAAACGGATGAACACCAGTTGCTGGCTGAAGGCACAACCTTAATTCCTGCATCTCCTGTCTGTCAGCTATCGTTCGCTTGGCAGCCTGAGCTCCGATTTCTAACGCAGCGTTTTGCTCTGGCCTATTGTGGTTCTCATGTCCGGGGGCGCCTTGGCCCCTGGTATCAGGAGCGGTGCTAAGGAGGCTGCTTTTCAAAGGTCCTTAAGTAGAGTTGCCAACTTTCTACTTGCACAAAACCAAAAGCCCTTGACCCAACCCCTTTCATGCCCTTCCCCAAGGCCCCACCCCCACTCACTCCAGCCCAGCCCACCTCCCTCAGTCGCTGGCTCTCACACCCTCACTCACTTTCACTGGGCTGGAGCTGGGGGTTGGAGTGCAGGGAGGGGTGAGGGCTCCGGTGGGGATGCGGGCTCTGGGATTGGGCTGGAGATTAGGGGTTTGGGGTGCCAGAGGGGGATCTGGGCTGGGGCAGAGGGTTGGGGTGCGGACTCTGGGAGGGAGTTTGGGTGCGGGAGGGGGCTCAGGGCTGGGGTAGGGGATTGCGGTGCGGGTGGGGGTGTGGGGTCTGGGAGGGATTAGGGTACAGGAGGGGGTTCCGACCTGGGGCAGGAGGTTGGGGTGCCGGGTGTGAGGTCTGGGAGGGAATTTGGGTGTGGGAGGGGGTTCCGACCTGGGGCAGGGTTTCTGGGTGCGAGCTCCGGCCAGGCGGCGCTTACCTTAGCCAGCTCCTGGTCAATGGCACACCGGTGCTAATGCAGGCTCCTGACCCCTGGTCTCCCTCCGCTGGCAGGCTCTGAGCAAGGCCTGCCCAGAGAACATGGATGACGAGCTCTCGATCCTGCTGACAGCACCCCCCAGCACAGACAAACTCCAGCACATCTTGGAGGTGAGCAGAATGGGGAGGGGCAGCAGGGGTTTTACCTTAGCCCTGGGGACTCCTAGAAAGAAGAGACTGGGAAATCCATGTTTCTATTGGATCCTTCCGAGTATGCATTTGTGATATAAACTCACTGGGTGACCTTGGGGTAACTCATTTCCCCCTTACGTAGGGTGACCAGATCACCCAAGTCAAATATCGGGACGCGGGGGGGAGCGGGGAGGGTGATGCGGGGGGCGGGGCCAAAACCTCCCGAGCCTGGGCCTGCTGCGGGGACCCAGTAGCAGGCCCCAGCCCCCCCGTCCCGCTCGGGTCCCGCAGGGGAACGAACGGGGCTGGGCTGCCGATGCCTCCGCCCCGGGGCCGCCGCGGGATAGCACCACCTGGGGAGCAGCCCAGACACGACTGGCCAGGGGCTGGGCGCAGCGTGCGCGCTACTGGGTCCCCGCAGCAGGCCCCGGCTCGGGGGGTTCGGGGGCACCAGAGCCGCAGCCGCCAAGCGCCATGGCCGCTTCCTCCCCCCACGGCAGTGGGAGCTGCAGCAGCGGCTGCTCCCAAGTCCCGCTGCCCGGGGGGGAGAACAACAGCCACCTGGCACCGCGGGCTGCCCCCCTCCTCTCCCTTCCCTACCACCCAACTGAGTCCTGCCTGCTCGGGGCCAGGCCGGACTCTTACTCACCCCGGCCCGGCGCTCCCTCTGAGTCTCCCGGGCCTCCTTCCAGCACTTGTGGAGGGAGGAGGAATGGTGAGCCCGGGAAAGAGGCAGGGGTTTGAGGAGGGAGCCAATCGGGGGAGGAGGGGGTGGAGTCGGGGCCGGGGGGCTCCGGCGCATTTCCTTGTTTGTCCAGTGTCCCGACCGCACATCGGTCGTGACGCGGGACAAACAAGGAAATATCGGGACAGTCCCGATAAAATCGGGACGTCTGGTCACCCTACCCTTACGGCATCAGTCTTCTCCACTATCAAATCTACACTGGGGAAGAAGGACAGAAGCCCCGACAATCACTTTCACCTCTGGGTGTCTGGTCCTGGGAGCCGAAACCAACTGGACTATCTGCCCCATCTCCTAAACTGCCCTGTCTTTCCCTCCTAGGGCCTGGTGCTCAGCCTGGCCCCTTCCCAGCTTTTCCCTGACCTTTAAAGGACGCTCCAAGCCCCTCCCATGCCTGCTTCCCTTGGGGTCTCTCTCCTGGCTGAGCACAGGCTGCCCTTCTATCTCTCAGCAGGCCTGGGTCCTAGTCACAGGCTGCGTCTTGTCACGTGACCCCCACACTTATTCCCTTCACCCTTGGGAGCTGCATCACCTGGGCTAGGTGCAGTTGAGCTCCAACCCCTTTCCTGGCCATCTCACCCTGGGACAGGTTGAAACTGGTAACCAGTGGGTAACAGTAACTGGTTGCTCCCAAAGGTGCTGAAGACACAATGGAAGAGGAAATCCTTTGGCCTGGATTGAAATTATTCCGACTGAAAGTGAATGAGAGAAAATAGGTTCAGAGTTCTCTTCCTAGCAGCAGAAAATGTAGCGATTGATAGAGGTTCAGGTCAGAAAGGACCATTCTGTGCATCTAGTCGCCCCTCCTGTATAACTCAGGGCCTAGAATGTCACCAAGTGGTTCCTTCAGCCAACCATAGCATGGGACTGAGCCAGAGCACGTCTTTTGGAACGACATCCACATGCAGGAGAGCCAGCTGGCTACCAGAAAATCTCTCTTCTGCAGTGACGTGGGGTTAAGGGACACGGGG
>NW_027057159.1:0-4000 GCF_011386835.1 Chrysemys picta bellii
AGACCGGATGGGTGCTGCTGGATTGACCTTGATGTGCCATGTCCTTGTGTGGATGAAGGACCTACATCTCAGGGATGGCCAGCAGCAGATGTAACACATGTGTCCAGGAATAGGCTAAACAACCTACACTGATAGGTAAGAAAAATCATGGCCATGTGTAGACATCACAGGAATTGGTGGGGATTGAACCAGGGTCCTTCAGCACAAGCCCCTCTCACTCAGTGTCAACCAATCCAGCTCCACCCACTAGATTACATCCCTGTCCATTGTCACAGAACCCAGGAGCCCTGATTCTCAGACCCGGGCCTTACATCACCAGGCCAAACCGCCTCCCATTATGGGCGTTGTAGAAGGGACCATTGGCAAAAACCCCTCTTCATTCCCCCTGTCAGAGACTGCAGCCATGGGTGACAAGAGAATGAGCTGAGATCTCCCCTGTGGGAATCTGAGGGGCTGCACATTTGGGGTTTCACAGGGAAGGCCTCTGGCAGCCGTTGACAGAGTGTTCCTGGGAGGAGATTTTCCGTCTCTAACAAAGGGTTTCTGTTCCCCCAGATCTCAGCCGCTCAGCAGAATGCAGGAGAGCCGAGTGCTGATGGGCTAGAGGGGTCCCAGGAGTCGCTGTGCGGCAGGTGCAATGTCTGCAGTCACCATGGGCCAAACCCTGCGCTCCAGACAACCCAGGCTGTTTCCCTGGATTGCGAAGGGGACTTTGGCTTGGGGAATCAGTTCTGGTGCCTGTGTCTACAACTGGGATGTTTTCACGAGGCTACTCAATGGTCCATGAATCACCATGCGAGCAAGGGGAGAATGGACATTAGAGAGCGAGGCTGGGACCTCTGCAGAGCTGCTGCAGTCGAGCATCCACAGCCAGAAGAGAGACGACGGGAAACTCGCTTAGATGGGGGCCACAGCCGCAGCAGCTCTCTCATCAAGTTCTGCTCACGCTCTAGACAGCAGAGGCAGGACAAAGAGCCACACAGTGAGAGCCTGGGTTGCAATTAGCAATACGCCATTTTTTCAGTGGATTATGCTGTCCTGACTGTCTATTTCCTGTAAAGTCCACATCCAGCCTCCCTGGCTGACCTCAGTGGGAGTTAGGTTCTCCGTGCCCACAGGACAGGGCTGGCCTTACCATGAGGCGAACTGAGGCGGCTGCCTCAGGTGACAGACTGTGGAGGGCGCCACTAGGACCCAGAGTGTAGAAAATTGTGTCTGCTCCTGGTACATATGTATCCTCTCTGCTCTAGACGCACAGAGATGGTGGCGTGCTGGGCTGGAGGAAGGAGGGCACAAGAGATATAACAGGCAGGCAGGAGAAAAGGTGAGATGGAATAACAGAAAGCAACAGGAGCTGCAGGAAGAGAGAGGAGGAGGAGCCTCTTATGTACCTCTCCAGCACCCCCAGGAGCCTGGACTGATTCACACCAGCTTCTCAGGGAGCTTCCTGTTTCCTGCTGCTTCCCTGAACCCACTTGAGGAGAACAGGCAGTGAACTGAGGTAGTAGGAGCTAGTTAGGCCCTTAAGACGCTGATATCTTCCCTCACTCAGGTCCTGCTACCAGCCTGCTTATTTGTCCTCTGGGGCAGCATTCAGAAAAAGAAAGAAAGCAAAAGAAGCTTTTCTATCTAAGCAGGAAGGAGCTCTCCTGAGATACATAGACACAAATGTTCACGGTGAGCCTTCCGGCCCCAGTGAGGATGTGAGTGGTGAGGAGATGCCTGATCGTCCAGTTAGTCAGAGTGCAGGTGACCTGGCAGCTACTGCAGCATCCATATCTCCATCTCCAATGGATGTAACCAGGCACATTCCTGAAGAAAAGTGTAGATCAGAGAAGAGTGTGGTGGAGGTGCAAGAAACAGCTGCTGCTGAGTTTAGTTCCTTAAATCTAGATGATCCAGGACGGTGGACCCACTTGAGCAGTAGCCTGAGGGACTTCCTTGTACTGCATGGGCCACAGCAGGTGAAAAACATCATGTTCCCCAAAGACAATGACAATGTTATCTCCACACTGATATATACCTGCCTCTGGAGATTTCCATTACTTGCATCTGAAGAAGTGAGGTTCTTACCCACGAAAGCTTATGCTCCCAGTACTTCTGTTAGTCTCAAAGGTGCCACAGGACCCTCTGTTGCTTTTTAATGAAAAATATGCATCCGAAGAAGTGGGCTGTAGTCCACAAAAGCTTATGCTCTAATAAATTTGTTAGTCTCTAAGGTGCCACAAGTACTCCTGTTCTTCTTTTTGCGGATACAGACTAACACGGCTGTTACTCTGAAATGAAAATAGAAGTTTCCTTCCAACACATTACTTGTGTGAAATCCCCAATGGTGACAAAGTGGAGAGGCCATGGCTTATGTACTCAAAAACCCAGAATGCTGCATACTGTTTTTGTTGCAAACTCTTCCAGTTTAATGTTCCAGCCACATTGGGTTCTACAGGAGCAAAGGACTGGAAAAATCTGGCTAGAAATCTGGCATGCCATGAGAAGGCAGCAAATCAAGTGAGAGCATTCCATAGGTGGAAAGAACTTGAGATGAGACTAAGGTTAAAGGCCACCATAGATGATCAGCATCAAGAGAAGATTGCATCAGAGTCTCTTTACTGGCAAAATGTTCTGAAAAGGCTCATTGCTATTGTGAGAATGCTTGCTACCCAAAACCTAGCACTGCGTGGCACTTCAGATCAGCTGTATGTGCCAAACAATGGAAACTTCCTTAAAATTGTGGAGCTGATGGCTGAGTTTGATGCTGTACTCCAGGAGCATCTAAGAAGAGTCACCACCCAAGAAATGGACACACCCCACGACCTTGGAAAAATAATTCAAAATGAGATCATACAATTACTGGCAACAAAAGTCAAAGAGAAGATTGTGGCAGATCTGAAGTCAGCAAGATATAACTCTGTTATTCTGGACTGCACACCGACATCAGCCGTACGGAACAAATGACTTTAATGGTGCGTGTTGTAACAACAACAGAACCTAGTGAAAATGTCCCTGCAATGGTGGCTGTCAGAGAGCATTTTCTAGAATGTATTGACATTGATGATACTACAGGAGCTGGAATGGCAAATATGCTTCTTAAAAAGCTGGAAGATATGGGAATTGCGATAGCTGACATGAGAAGTCAGGTCTACGATAATGGTGCCAACATGAGAGGAAAGAAGAGAGGAGTGCAGACACTGATCCGAGTGTTAAACCCTCGAGCTTTTTTTGTCCCATGCAGTTCTCATTCATTGAACTTGGTGGTCAGTGATGCAGCATCAGCTTCTAGCGAGGAGCTGATTTTTTTAATAAAAGAACAGGAGTACTTGTGGCACCTTAGAGACTAACAAATTTATTTGAGCATAAGCTTTCGTGAACTACAGCCCACTTCATCGGATGCATAGAATGGAACATATAGTAAGGAGATATATATACATACAGAGAACATGAAAAGGTGGGGGTTGTATCACAGGCTGTAGGTGCTCTTCCTAATTTGAAACAGGTACGTCAAAACTGAAGATCTGAAAAACAAGTCCTAGGTTAGAGAATTGTCTTTTGTAACTATAAAAGTAACCTACAAGCTTCAACCAAAGACATGCTGGAGGCATCAGCTCATCCACACATCTTCCCAAATCTAGCCTGGGAAAGAAGATGTGCTTGACCACATTCCCAGAATGTTAACACATCCAAGGGATTGTGGACCAAAGTAGAAGCGAGTTTGAAAGCTGGTGACTCTCTCTCCCCAAAAGATGCTCTGTCCCTAGCCCTCAATTTGAATCAAAATATTTCCAGAGTAAAATTCTTCTTCAGAAGATACCAAGAGGAACGGCCCTCTTTCAAAACAGCTTGCATCTTCTATTCTCAAGGACGGCTCTCCGTGCGGACATGGACTACCAGCTTCTGTGAGGGCAGCTTGACTTTACTGCTTTGGAAATAATGGCAGAGGGGTTCATATTGAAAGAGGATGTCTTTCCTTAAAGGCAGCTTTAGCCTCATTCCTGTCAACAATTAT
>NW_027057160.1:0-4000 GCF_011386835.1 Chrysemys picta bellii
GAGAGCTGGTGGCCATTTTGAAAGGCTGCAATTCTCTGAAGAAGAACGATTCACCATTAAAACTTTCGGAACATGTTCCCCTTGCCTATGGAGTTTTTACACACATACACATAAATTCTTATGCATTAACCATTTTAGCAGAAAATTTCAGCTTTTTCTCAAAAAAAAAAATAAAGCTTGAATGCTGGACATTTTTATTTTGCTTCTCTGGACTTTTTCAATTCTAATATATCTTTTTTTTTTAGATAGGGCAACCAGAACTGCACAAAGTACTCAGGGACTGAGGGTACAATGTATTTATATACAGGCAATATGATCTTTTCTTTCTTATTATTTATCCCTTCCCTAATGGTTCCTAACATTAAGTTGGCTTTTTGAACCACCACGTCACTTAGTTTTCAGAGAACTGTCCACACTGACTCCCAAGATCTCTTTCTTGAGTGGTAACAGCTAATTTAGACCCATCATTTTGTATGTATAATTAGGATTATGTTTTCTAATGTGCATTACTTTGCATTATCAACACTGAATTTATCTGTCATTTCCTTGGCTGATCGTCCAGTTTTGTGAGGTCCCTCTTTAACTCTCTGCAATCAGATTTGGACTTAACTATCTTGAGTAGTTTTGTATCATCTGCGAGCTTTGAAATGTCCCTCTTTACCCCTTTTCCCAGATAATTTATGAATATGTTTAATACAGTTCTTTATGGAGCCCCGTTGTTTACCTCTCACCATTGTGAAAGCTGGCCATTTATTCCTACCCTTTGTTTCCTGTCTTTTAACCAGCTACTGATCCATGACAGAACCTTCCCTCTTACCCCATGACTGCTTAGTTCGCTTAAGAGCCTTTGGTGATGGGCTTGGTCAAAGGTTTTTGGAAAGTCCGGGTACACTATATCCATTGGATCACCCTTGTCTACAGGTTTGCTGACCCCGCTCCAAGAATCCTAATAGATTGGTGAGGCATGATTTCCCTTTATAAAAACCATGTTGACTCTTCCCTCAAAAATCATGTTTATCTATGTATCTGATCATTCTGTTCTTTGCTATAGTTTCAACCAATTTGCCTGGTAATGAAATTAAACTTACTGTTGTAATTGCTAGGATCATCTCTATCATTTTTTGAAATCAGGGTTATATTAATTTTCCTGCAGTCATCTGGTACAGAGGCTGATTTCAGGGATAGGTTACATACCACAGTTAGTAGTTGTGCAAATTTCATATTTGAGTTCCTTCAGAACTTGTGCGTGAATACCATCTGGTCCTACAGTAAAGACCAATGCAAAAAGTTCATTGAGATTCTTCACAATGACCTTATCTTCCTTGAGTGCTCCTTTAGCACCTCAATTGTCCATTGGTTGTTTAACAGGCTTCCTGCTGCTGCGGTACTTAAAAACAACTTTCTGTTTTTGTGTCTTTTGCTAATCGCTCTTCAAATCCTTTTATGGCCTGCCGCATTTTATTATTACACTTCACTTTCTCTTAAGCTTGGTTTTCCTCTGCTAGCCTTGGGACTTGCTCATGCAAAACTCCAGGTGACTATGAAGTGCTACCTTGCTTTGAAAAGGCTGCCCCGGGTCACTGTAAACACTTGCTGGGTTGCATCACCCCATAGGAAGGTAAAATCTCCCCGAGAGTCTGAACTAAGGTGGAGTTGCTAGAGGAGCTCACAACGGGACACAGGGGGTGCTGGAGCTCCACCAGCCAGTCCCAGAGCATTTGAGGCTGTGTGTCCTGCCCTTGGGAAAAGTGGCGACCCTTTAGACAGTACTAATGAAAACGAGCTTGCATGCACAGTGATTTAGAAATAAATTACTATGTAAATTGTTTCAAAGACTATGACACTATCAATGGTGGTTTGTTAATACATCTTGCTGTGAAGGGGACATTTTCAGTTAAGTAAAATAACAGGGAAAAAGACCTAAAAAGTTCTTTTCAAAAACCACCCACTGCCCCAGATCCACCCAAGACTTAGTTCTTTGGTCATTTCCATTGAAATAGGGAGGACCTGGGTTGGGTTATTTAGGGAGAAATAAATGGATTGACACTGTGTTAAATTTTTAAAGGACATATTTTTAAAATTAATTTTAATTCAGAAATTAATTAACAGATTCACTAGCAAATTCTCAGAAAATTCATTCTTTAGTCAGGGCGTAGTGCTGTAAATATGAGGAGGACATGGCTTAAATATGTCAAGAGGGAACAGCTGGACACAGACAGATTAATAGGGGAGTACAAGGAAACAAGGAGTTAATATTATCAGCATGAAAGGCAGTGACCTCAGCACACCACCATCAGATCTCTTGATGACAGAATCGCACAATTAAGTATCTAAGACTCACGTTGCAGACAGACATTTTGGGTACAGAATAATTGCCCTCAGATCTATTGTTCTGTTGGGAGCGGGGGTGCGAGAAGAGATTTTTACTCACATGCCCACTATTTCTATTCCTGTTTTCTTGCACAAGGATAATTGATCTTCCGCATTTGGGTGGAAGGAGGCCCAAAATAAAGCTCCAATTTCTGATTCTAGTCTATATGGACTTACATCACCATCATATCTGAGCATCGACCAGCAGTGTATTAAGTGACATGATTATTTGTTCTGACTTCTTCTCCCCATTGTTCCTGGGGGAATTCTGTACCATTGCACAATGCAGAATTCACACCACATTAATATTCTGTGCAGAATTTCCTCCCTTTCCCCCAGATTTGGCATTGCAGAGCTGCTGGCTGCCACTAGGGGCCGCTGGACCCAGCAGAGTCCAGCTCCCAGCTTGCACATAGGAGATGCTGCCATGGTAGGGAGATGGAGATGAAGGGCTCCTGGCACACCCTGAAAGGAGGAGGTGACATGCAGGAAACTCCATACAAGCACAGGGCCCAGCATCAGGTTGTTTCTCCCTCTGGCTCCCTGGACTTTGGAAAGGGAGGGGTGTGAGTGTCTGGGCTTGGAAGGCTGCAGCTGGGCTCTGGGGGATGGGAGGGGGTGCAGGTGTCTGGGCCGGGGGGCCCTGTGGCTGGCAGGTATTTTGAAAAATTACCAAAATAATTGAAACCGGTGTGATTATATAGTGTTATTGTGACAAATTAAATACGCAGAATTTAAAAATATTGTTTTGTTCCAGAATTCCCCCAGGAGTACCCCATGGAGAAAGCTCTGTACAGTGGAGTATATTTTTGTGGTTGAGGTTTTTATTATTATGATGATTATTATGATCTGGTTTGCACAGGTTTTACATAGCTGGAACTCCAGGGGGTTTCAATGCAGTTCCTCTTGATTTGCATCTGTTTATAGCTGTTTAAGAGAGACCTGAATCAAATCTGACTTCAGATTTCAGTTTTCAGTGTAACGGCCTCGACACCCGCCTGTCACGAGCACCCCCTCTCTGGCCGATAAGTGCCTACGGTCACTCCGTTTGGAATGGGGCAGCACCCACTGGTTCGGATTCTCTCTTTAGAAGGACTTTGGTCTGCAGAAGCATTTGGATTCACTGGTCTAATTATGAAATCCTAGATAAACACATAGAAATTGCCAGATTGGATCAGACCTGAGCTCCATCTAGTGCAGTATCATGTCTCTGATAGTGGCTAGTATCAGAGGTTTCAAAAGAAGGTTTAATAGCCTTCAATAGGCAGATGTGGACTAATCAGCCCTTCCCCACATCCTGCCATGATCTCTAATAATTAGAGATTGGTTTAAGCCCTGAAGTGTGATGTTTAGTATCCCTTAAGCAACCGCATCCATACACTATGCCATATAAAGCTGTCAGATCCCTCCAGTTTCTTTGCAGTTCTGCTTTAACAGCTCTCCGAGGATCTACAGACATTTCCCAACTTCTCAGCTCACCCAGAAGAAGACCTCAGACCAGCAAGGTACTGAGCTCGCTAACCCCAATCCAAGGAAACATAAGCACATGCTTAACATGCTTTAGACTGTAAGAAGCCCCATTGAAATCAAGGACTCTGGGGCTCTGGTCTCAGTTTGCACCTCCAGTCGC
>NW_027057161.1:0-4000 GCF_011386835.1 Chrysemys picta bellii
TACGTTCGCTGGGGTTTCTGGCCCATTGACATCAGTGGAGTGATGCTGATTCACACTGGCCAAATGTTTCATGTAACCATCAGTTTCGACACTGATTTATATTAATGTTGCATTGACGTAAAACACTCTGAGGACTGCACTGTTTTTTCCAGATTAAATAGGAGATTCTGGGTATTTCCCCAACATCGTTTTTTGCCTTTTTAATGGCAGATTTTGATACCCTTACCCACACTTTTTCAGCAGGTAGTCCTGTGGAAGTCAATGAGACCAATCTCAGAGTAAGAGGATAGTCAGTGTAAGGACATCAGAATCGAGCCTATAGTTTCGAGATGCCCTAACATATTGCTATGTATCGGATAAAGCCCCTTCTTGTCTGTCTTGTGTGTATTAAAATTCTTTTTTAGTTTATTTGGAACCTAAGTCTATCTTGTTTTACTTGCACTGAGTAGTACTTGATCTCACTGAGGCTACTGGTATGAGTAAGTACCAGTCAATGTGAGCAAGGATCATAGACTCACGCCCGCAATGACCTGGTTTGATTTGTCGTGACTTTGGACACAATGGGCCAAATGTAGCTCTGGCACAAAAGAATGATGCCAGGGATGAATTTGGCCTGAAAGTGAAGATATTGAAAGGGGAAAAAAAGGGAAAGAGAGTAAATGCTATTGTCCAGCACTGGTTATGCTGGTAATGTTCATGTTGACATAATTCCCCAAAGTTAGGAGAACTTTGTAGAAAGCATCCATTATTATGGATTATAATAAACTGCTGTGGGCCTCATTAAAACATTGTTTTTTGAGCAATTCTGTCATTATCTAATTAGGCAAGAAAACGTATTGGGAATAGTTAGGAAAACAACATATGACTCATTACACAGATATAATGTCAGTATTAACACTTGCTCTGCCAGAGTAATGAATAAGTAAACATATTTGTAGTTTAACTGAAGTTAAGAAATTAGCCGGAGACAGTTTGTACGGGGGCACCTTCTCCTGGAGAACAGCCGTGTATAAAAAAATAGCTGCCCCTTCTCATTAAAATCAATCTGAAAAAACTACCAGCCCCCTTGTCATTCATTAAGGGCCTGAGCATTGACCATTGGACTCAATGGAGTCTTTCCATGGACTCCAGGGCATATTAGTTCAGTACCATAGATCCCAGTCCTGGGCATTCTTATGTGAGTGTTTCAATTTACACATGTGAGTAATCCCTTTGACGTCAATTGGACTACTCGTATGAGTAAAATTAAGCACATGTACATGTGTTTGCAGGATTAGGGAACTTGGAAAGCACAAGCAAAGTTGTCAACACAAATGCTTCAAAGACAAACTAAAACAGAATCTCAACTCATGTAACATAAATATAGATAAGATTGAAGACACAGCCAAGGAGAGACCTGAAAGGACAACAACTATCAAACAGTTTGAGAAAGACGCACAAGAAAAACTGATTGAAAAAACGGTTAAGCATCATGCCAAGTCTTCATCGGGAGCCTGCATATTTCTAAGTGACATCCATTAAAATCTTGCTCTTTGCAAATTGGGCTTTACAGCCACAAGGGAGCATACGAGATGCCATGATGGCATTGCTGGATACAATGGACGGCCATACAGTCTCTCCCCAGATGTGTTCAGAGATGATGTTCACAGAATTTTGGGTCAGAGAACGTTAAGACGTTTCAGCTACACCCACAAAGGCCCGTCAGGTCACTAATTGCCATTTGAGATGTATAAGTCCAACATTTAGGTGCTACTGAGGCTCAAAGGCACAAAAGGGCTGTTAGATTCCTAGTTCCCACAGACGCTCATTGGGAGCTGAGTGCTTAACTCACCTTTGTGCTTTGGGAATACCCCTCCTTCGGCTACGTCTACACTTCCGTGCACACTTGGATAGCTGACTGTGTATGCGCTCTTGCATATTCCTCAGACCTGCGTGTAGTGTCCACATATACTGTGCTGGAGAGCGGTAAAACCCTGTGTAGACCACATACCTGCATCCACACTGCCACTTTTGTTCTGCCAAAGCAGCGCTACCACTTTAGAGGCAGTATCCCAGGGTTCTGTGCCTCACAGGAGACACTCTAGGAACTGCCTTTCTGAATGCAGTTGCCACGGCCCATCCCTTTTACGCATTTGCCCATGGCAGTACCCGCTCATCTCTCCCTCTGGCCACACTGGGTGGAAGACATGGAATGATGGTGGTTCTGCTCCAGCTCCTTGTTAGCAGGTTTTCTCTTCACCCTCTCACTCCCCCAGTTCTCGTTATGCAGACAGAAAGCTGACCAGAAGTCCGAAGTGCAGATAATGCAATGTTTATTGGGTTTAGTTTCCAGCAAACATGTCCCATAACTCTGAGGTCACAGAACCTTGGTTCCCAGTGTCCTGTTCCCCACCTCCTCAGTAGGTATAATGATACCTGCAATGCACGCCCACCATCCCACCCCTTACAACTTATGGTCACGCTCCGTTTCGGAGGGTCATGGGTCTGGGGGTCTTCATCCCACCCCTTTTGTGCCCCAGGGGAGGGGTAAGGAGTGAGGTTGTGCTACAGTCAGGGGCAGGAATTTCTCTGGCCTTTTAGTGTTTTACATTCCCCCCAATCACCCTTTGCCCCTCCTGACTGGCTGTTTGACCTTGCCTTGAGATAGGAGTTGAGGCAGTCTTCAAGGGTGTGCTCATATATTACACTCCCACCATGCCCAGTAACACTTTTACTGCTCTTCTCTGTTCCCATTATACTAACAAACCCATCTGGCTTAGGCAAAAGCAGCATACATGGTGTCTGTCTTTGTCCTTAGTAAGGGTCCCTTTCTTCACACATATTAGTAAGAATGTGTGTGTGTGTGTGTGTGTGTATATATATATATATATATCAAAAAATCAAACAGGCAAACAAAACTTAAAATACTATCTCAGGCTAACTCCTTCCCCGTTGATATACAGCCTGAAAAACAATCTTTAGAAACATGAAAACTAGCAATGGTCAAAACAATGGATGGAGCAATTCTGTCAGAAAATGCAAATTTGACAAAAAATAACATTTTGCAGGAATGCATTGATTTTGATTAAATTTTGGATGGGAAGATGTCTAACCAGAATATGTCTTACTTTCTCATTTTGTTTTGATAATGTCCAAATGTTTTGCTCTGATAAGGTAAAAATGTTTCATTTTGAGTCTATCGTATTGTTTTATTTCATATTTACTTTTATATTATATTAAAACTTTAATTTAATTGTCTATATTATATTAAATATATTACATTACATTATTGTTTTAAAATTACTGAAAAAATATCTTTTCAATGTTTCTGAACTGAAATTCTTGTTCGGAATTTCCATTCCCGGGCAAAGTTTGAAATGTCAACATTTCATTCGTATTTTGAATTTCAAAATTTGGATTTAACCATGGAATGGAAATTTCCTTTTCTAATGAGCTCTAATTTAAACCAGCTATTATGGACACACATTCTTTTCCCTATGACTATATCCCACCTGTTTCTACGAGGAGGACAGAAAGGCCGTTTTTTGCTAATATAGTGTTGTCAACTCCAAATATGCACAAATCATGAACCAGGCCCCCATAATCATTAGATTGATTGGGGGGAGGGGGAGAAAAACCTTGAGATTTTATATGAAGAGTAAATGTTTTCGTTTTTTATTTGCCTTTTGGGTGTTTTTTGTTTTTTTCAACATTTAGACTACACTCCAGTTTCTTCGGAACCATGAGGGCTAGAAACATTGTTTTTTAGATGAAAGTGGAGAGTCTAATATCTTCAAATGCCTCCAGGAGTTGAGGCTTTAAGACAGCCTCCAAATATTGTGTAAACATAAGCACAAGGGATGGCCGCACTGCTAAAGATATTGTCCAGCCAAATTTAGGAGGCAGGAGAAAGAAAAACAGATGAGTATAAATTAGGGAGCTAGATAATTTTTTTTTATGTAGAACTTTATTCAAAACATACTGGGGCTAATGCCCCTACCTCTGGAAGGAAAGTCTTTTA
>NW_027057162.1:0-4000 GCF_011386835.1 Chrysemys picta bellii
CCTACTGAAAAATTTATTTTAACTTACTAAAAAAAATAGCCCTGTTGTGCAGACAACTTGGTTCCCCCACCCCAGATCACAAAAGGGTGTGCTATGGGAGAGGTGCCTAAAGTCCTTAAGGATCTATTCTTTCAGAGCTGTGGTGATTAAATTAACATGCTAGCTACTATGTTGAAGTCTGTTTGAAACAATGGGCTAAGATGCTATAAAAAGCTCAGGTATGTTGGAGACTGTCCTATCAACAGAACCGTTCTTGAATGGCTGCTGGACTGCAGAAAGAGGTAAGGCTTGCTGTCTTTAACTCTGAAATGCCACTCTTTGTCCATGCTGTCTAGCTTCCTTGCAGTGTGATCTGCTTAGCATGGAACCAGTAACTTTAAGCTGCAGTTCACCAACAGGCCAACTATAACTATAGTTGTGCTTAATACTTTTTAAAAAAACTTTAGGTATTACGCAAGTTGTATAGGGATTTGATGGCAATACTAACTACAATTTGTTCTTGTTCTTTAACCTGAAGGCCCAAACACACATGGGGGGTGGGTGGGGGGGAAGGAACAGAACAAGCATGTGCTTGCAACACTTTATCCCATGGTGAAAGGGAACTTTTTTGAAATTGGCTTTTAAATGCGTGGGGGCATTATTGAAAAGTATTTTTTTTAAATGTGCTGCTTTGTGTGAGAGAGGGGTCTGTGCAAGGCATAGCTGTAGGGTTTTTAAAAGTACTTGGTTTGTTTCAAACTAACAAGGTTTTTTACTGTGTAAAATATGTTTTAAAATGGATTTTAAAAGCAGTTTGGTTTTTTATTCTGCAAAATGAGATGTATTTAAAAAAAAATGTGGTTTTTTTGTTGTTTGTTTTGTTTTGTTTTGTTTTTTAAGTGGTAGAAATAAACTCAAAACCTGTGTTTATTGTACAGCCTGAAATGGATTATTTGTTTTAAAGCTGTGACTTTTTAAATAGAAAAACACCTTCGTGAATATTTTATTTTTTAAGTTTACAAGACGGTTTCATGTGTTTTATAATAATGTTGTTTGCTCCGCAGTTCGGTCAAAACATGAGAGATCCTTAGACCAGAGGGAAAACAAGCTCAAAAGAAAAAGGAAAGAGAGAGTTGAAAAGGAAAATTCACCAGCATCAGTGATTGATGGATGGATGAAGCCCCGTAAATATATTTTGCTTATTGGTTTGGTTGTTCTATGAGGTTTTGTATTTTAAGTAAATACATAGGTGTGGGTGAGAAGGATGGTAAAGTTCAGTTTTGTAAAATGTTTTTTTTTTTTATCCTCCCCAAGGTATTGCAACAACACAATTACAACTCCAGTTCCTTAGCGGCCGCGGCCACACCAAACCCTAAGGAAACTGTGAGTGAAAACGCCCACATTCACAAACCCAGAGCATGCGCTCTAGGGGCTCTGAACGTGCGCAGAACCACACACATTCACAAACCCAGAGCATGCGCTCTAGGGACTCTGAACGTGCGCAGAACCACACACCTTCACAAACCCAGAGCATGCGCTCTAGGGGCTCTGAACGTGCGCAGAACCACACACATTCACAAACCCAGAGCATGCGCTCTAGGGGCTCTGAACGTGCGCAGAACCACACACATTCACAAACCCAGAGCATGCGCTCTAGGGGCTCTGAACGTGCCCAGAACCACACACATTCACAAACCCAGAGCATGCGCTCTAGGAGGTGTGAATAAAAAACGAAGGACTGAAAACTCCTGCAATGCTGGAGTTTGCTAGGGAAAAAAGAGTCGCCCGATTAACCTAAACACAAAGTACATGGTTCTGTTCAAAACCCCAGGGATAAATGACAAATCGCTACGCTCGCTCGGCAAATGTACCCCGGCAAAGCTCAATTCCTTCTAGAAGCTTTTGAGGATGCTACCAAAAGACCTTATGGCTACCTGGTGGTGGATTTAAATCCTTCCACACCAGAAGCTTATAGACTAAGAACTGGTCTTTTCCCTCCAGACTGGCCGGCGGTTTATACTTTGAAAAGAACAACAGGGGGTATAAAAAGAGATGAATTATTGCCAGGCCCCCTTTTAACAGCCGGGGCTGCCGACCGAAAACCTGTCTAGCTGCGTGAAGAGCAACCTGGGCCTTTTAAAATGACTTAGCAAATCGTCCCCGCAGCAAAGGAGGGCTATACTGTGTTAGGCCTCTGACGATCTAGTAGTGGCCATCTCAGAAATAGCGCTCAATACCTTAAAAGGAAATGTACCTTTAACACAGAATCAAGTGCGCGTGCTGAAAAAGAGACGCACGCTTTCCTGTTCTTTTTGTAATAAAAGTGTTTCACTTAAAAGAAAGAAGCATCTGGTAAAGAAGTCTGGGGGGTTTATCGGCCCTCTGTTAAGTTTTGCTATCCCTCTGATAACGGGGCTTTTAACTAATCGATAATGGAGTATGCAGAAAAAATGTACCTGGTGCCCAGCCACCCGTTGGAGCAATTAAGGGCTCCCCCTCTGGCAGAGGAAAATATTAGAACGACCGCAACTCGCTTACTGGATGCTGAAATGAAGTCTGTACTTCAAAGAACTGATGTAGCCGAATACAAAAAGGCTAAACTTTACAGCGCCGGGCTTCAAAAGTACCTAATGTACGTGAAGCAGAACGATGTGGATAAAGGGAAAATAAGTCTGTTTCTACCAGAACAGGAACAGAGTGTAACTGCCAAACCTCCAGAAACACCAAAGACCTCAGACTCTGTTGCTCAGGAGGTGTTGGATAACGTGAATAAGCGTTAGTATTGCTAAATAAACTGGGCCAGGACGAAAATATCTCTTCGTGGAACGATAAAGGGGCTTTTGTGTATAAAAGTTCTGTGGATAATGGTTCTAACATGCTCGACTTAGGCAGGGCCATCACCCAGACGCGCTCTGTTCCTAGCAGACATGTACCTAAACAATGGGGTGTGTTTCTGAATGCCATGGCAGAACTGAACGTACTATCTTCCGTCATGGGCAATTAGGTGTTCCAAAAGATCTATGTTGGCCGCAAGACCTCGACCGTCTCTTCTTAATCGTTCATTTACCTGAGCGCTGTCTTTTCCGTTCACCTTGTCCGCCTGTGACTCCCGCAAGCCGTGATCGCATTTCACCTCTAAGGGGGTGGACAAAGAGAGGCCACCATGCTCATCAGGGTGTCTCACAAGCAGTTTGGTTCGGGTTCCGGCATATCCATCAATAGCCGGGCCAAAGGGCTCCCCTCGGTCGCTCCCTCCTCCTCCTCCTCAAACTGTTGCTGATGTAGCACTTTCTCTGCGTATGGTCAAAGACAGTCGGGGCTAAAACAAAGTCCGAAGTTTTCACGGGGTTGGTGAAGGAGTTCATCTTTCCTCTCAACAGCCTTTCCACAATTTCTAAAACATGTGTCGTTGGTAAGAGATGGCCTCTTCTGTCCAGCGCTGGGACTGATGGGGTAATGGTGCTGCACTCTGATTGGCAGAGGGCCTTGGGAGGAGTTCTTAGTGCGGTCATACGGCCCACTTCTGGACAGGTCAGCCTGTCCCGGACCTCGCCCTGATTAGTCAAATCTCCTCTTGGGATGGTCCTTTCAAGACGAAACCCAACCTGACTGGTAGAGGGTGGTGGGAGGAGTTCTTAGAGGGGTCACACGGCCCACTTCTGGACAGGTCACCCCCACCCTGGAAGGCACCCTGATTGGTCAAATCTCCTCTCGGGGTGGTCCTTTTGGGATGAAACCCATTCTGATTGGTAGAGGGTGATGGGAGGAGTTCTTAGAGGTGTCACATGACATCCCTTTGCATCTGGTCATGCGGCCGCCTTGACCCCGGAAGTAATACCCCCATGGGGCGGGATTTCTGGTGACAGGTGGGAGGGACTAAGGGGTCAAGGGGTTGGGCTTAAGGAATCAAGGGAGGGGTTAGGGTTTGATTGATGGTAGGGCAATTATACTATGGCCGGGTGTCCAAGTCAAGAATGCTGGTGGAGGTTGTTTAAAGGAACCCCTACATTTTCAGTCATTT
>NW_027057163.1:0-4000 GCF_011386835.1 Chrysemys picta bellii
CCGCAATAATCACTCATCTCCACTATGAAGACTAGCCCATAGATCTCTGCCAGAACTTGTCTACAGTTGCTTGGTCATATAGCAGTGACCATGTTCGTGAGAAAACATGCCAGATTACATACGCGCCACTTCCAGGAATGGCTACGCACAGTGTATGTACCCCACAGACACAGCCTCAATAAACTGCCCTTGCTACCACTCACAGTCAAGGACACATTAGATTGGTGGACACAATCCCAGAATGTCTGCATGGGAGTTCTCTTCCTCCAACCACCACCATACTTGATACTGAAGATCAGCACCTCCCTACTCAGTTGGGGAGCGCATCTACAGACCCACACAGTACAGGGCAAGTGGTCCCCATCGGAATCCACATTGCACATCAACCTCCTAGAATTACATGCAGTCCTCAATGCATGCCTACAAATTATACCAATAATCAGACAAAAGGCTATAAGAGTAATCACAGACAACACTGCCTGCGTGTTTCATATCAACAGACAGGACAGAGTGAGGTCTTAATCCCTGCATACAGAAGCGCTAAAATTGTGGAATTGGTGCATCCAACATAGCATCAATATCTCTGCCGCAAACCTACCTGGACACCGGAACATCACGGCAGAGTCAGTGAGCAGGAGGTTCTGACAAGAACACAAGTGGGAGACAGACACAAGACCCCTACAGCACATATTCGGCCACTGGGGATTTCTGGTCATAGATCTGTTTGCCACACTCAAAAATTCCAAATGCCCACAAATCTGCTCAAGAACAGGTCTGGGTCACCAATCTCTGGGAGACGCCCTCCCCATTGCATGGGATACACCTCTCCTCTGTGCCTTTCCACCCTTCCCCTACTACTCAAAGTGCTTCACAAGATACAAGTGGAATGAGCCAGAGTCATTCTCATAGCCCCAACATGGCCACGACACGTATGGTATCCTTACCTCTTATACATGGCAGTCTGTCCACCAATCACCCTGCAGTTGACTCCACACCACCTCTCACAGGATGCAGGTCAAATTCTCCATCCAAATCTAAAACGACTCCATCTGGAGGTATGTCTCCTTCATGGTTCCAGGATCTGTTCAGAAAACGTAAAGAGAATCTTATAAATAGCAGTCGTTTGACAACATGCTACACTTACCTACATCAATGGAAAAGATTCTGGACTTGGTGCGACACCAAACATGTCTCAGCAATTAGCACTATTTTACCACTTATCCTGGATTACATCCTAGAGCTAAAAAGATCAGGGTTCCCCACAAGCTCCGTTCGCTTATATCTGGCTGCCATTACTGCATTCCACTCCAAGATAGAAGATCATTTGGTATTTACCCACTCAATGACAAACAGATTCCTTAAGGGCCTTCAAAACTTTACCCTGAAGTATGAGACCCCACCCCACCTTGGGATTTCAGTCTAGTTTTACGCTGTTTTATCAGCCCTCAGTTTGAACCTATGGTGACCTGCTCCTACATGCATCTATCCATGAAAATGGTTTTCTCACAGCCATCATATCCACCTGATGGGTAGGAAAATAGGTGTCCTCTTGGCGTAACCCCGTACACAATCTTTTACAAAGATAAGGTGACGTTATGATCATACCCAAAGTTCTTACCCATGGTACCATCTTTTTTCCATCTAAATCAACCTATCCACCTTCTCTCCTTCTCCCCTAAACCACATGGCAACCAGCATGAGGCCACACTGCACACCTCCGATATCAGACAATCACTAGCCTTTTACCTTGACAGAGCCAAATCATTCAGACAGTTACCACGTTTATTCGTCTCTATTGCTGATAGATCAAAGGGATCGGCCATATCCAAACAATGTGTTTCAAAATGGATCTTGGAGTGTATCCACCTTTGCTACTGACAGCACAAACTTCAGTCCCCACCTGGAACTTGGATGCATTTACTTACTGTCCACCTCGATAGCTTTTCTAAATAACGTGCTGATTACAGGCATTTGCAAGGTGGACACCTGGGTGTCCACAGACACCTTCAGTCAACACCACGCTATCACCCACAACATGGCATCAGATGCCCTACTAGGATGCACTGTCCTATCCTTCTTAATAAATGTCATTCTGAACCCCCACCCCTCTAAAGGCCCAGCTCCACCACCTGCCCTTCTCCCCTCTGCTTTGGAATTCAAATATGGACTCTAAGCTAGAGAAGGAACTGAGAGCAGTTGGACTGCACAGCGCTATATAGCAGTCACTCACTGCGTGAGACGGGGTGGAGCACATGTGTGGCCCAAGGGGCACTGCTACCGAAGTTCTCAGATCCCAGGCCAGGGCATTACCGCACCTATAGTGGAACACCCACAGGGACACACATCTCGAAGAAACTCAGTTACCGCATAAGGTGAGTAATCCTTTCATCAGAAGAGTTAGGGACAGATTCTGATTCCTTTCCTCACAGGAAGTAATACGTTTCTCCCCACATGGTCCCACTGATTTCAATGAAACTGTGAGCAGAGAGGAACTACTCAACATGAACAAGGTGGCAAAATCTGGCTACTGGTGATTTGCACTGACTGGTACAAAAAGAGAAACTGAGAAGAGGAAATAAAGGTCTAGAGTTTCACCTGGCCTTCCCACTCACTCGGGGTGGAAAGACATTTGGCCCATGAAAGCTGGTGGGAGGGGAATGGTTGGAGACATGGCTCTGTTCTCTCTCACACTGAACATGTCAGCCAGCACAGCTGAGCTATCGGGTTCTGGTAATTTGCTGCTGGTAGAGGCCAGCCATAAATTACTGTCTCCCAACAGAATGAGGGCAAAGCAGGAGGGGAACTGTGCCCTAACCGTTGTCTAGATTTAGAAAAATGTGTATGTTCGAACTAAGGTAGCTACCTAAAGTTAGCAAACCTCATTAGAAACACCATTTGCCACTTTGTGTAGATGCAGTTCTACACCTTTTAAAATGTACTAACTGACTGGGTTCAACCCTAGGGCCCTGTGCAGATGTTTTGTTCTTGTTGTAATGGGAGTTAATTAGTTGCAAATTAATTTGAGTAAACACAAATGATCATAAACACTAATGGAGACCACGCACAAAAATTTCATTAAGACAAACATTTGTTTCTGTTTCATATGGTGTGTGCTGGATAATAGCAAGAGGAGACTCTACCCTCAAGCCGGGTCTACACAAAAAATTTAGATCTACCTAGCTACCTCATTCTGGTGTGTGAAAAATTCCCACCCCCGAGTGCTGTAGTTAAGCCAACCGAACCCCCAATGCAGACATGGTGAGGTCAACCAAGCTCCCACTGCTCAGGGCGGTGGGTTACCTACATCAATCGAAAAACCCCTTGCATTGTTGTAGGAAGTGTCCGTAGCACCCTTAGTGTGGACATGGCCTGAGTTAACTCTACTGGCACCTTTTTAAAGCAGCTGTTTGTTAAACTGCAGTAGGAGCAGCTCTGTGATCTAGCCACAGGCACGTAGAATGACTCCAAATTCTGCACTCCTGCAACCCGTTGCCCTCTCTCCAAGTTCCATGCACGTTGCTACACCTTTACTTTTAACAACTATTTTGTTATTGTTCTGTCTTTTCCAGAAGAGTTTCATTACTAGCTGGGGCCAGAGGTTACAGGTGCCTGGTTCATATCACCTTAGCATTGCAGCTGATTAGTTCTCACAATTCTTTTTTCTTTTCTTATCTTTTTTGGCTGAAACTATCCAATGAATTTCAACCAAATTTGTGAATACTTTCAGTGGTCCCAAAAAAGCATATTGGGGAGAATTTACTATTCACTGAAAATATTTTGCACAGCTCTATTCAAAAGTTCTGGTCTTCAGACCCATCTCCCATTTCTTGTTTGTGTTGTCGCTGTTGGTGGGCGAGTTGCTTCCACCTGGCTGCTGTTTAGCGAAGGTTGTTTGGCGTCTGGATGGCCCATCCAACTCAATATCATATGGCAGAACCCATTCTGTACATCAAACAGTGAACACTTCTGCCATGGGTAAATAAATGACCTCAGTAACTGA
>NW_027057164.1:0-4000 GCF_011386835.1 Chrysemys picta bellii
CCTGACCTTAAAAACCTCTAAGGAAGGAGATTCCACCTCCTCCCTAGGTAACCCATTTCAGTGCTTCACCACCCTCCTAGTGAAAAAGTTTTTCCTAATATCCAACCTAAGAGAAAAGCCCTGTAATTGTTCAGCCTTAAAACCCCAATTCCAGAGAGTACTTATGCACGTGACTAACTTAAAGTATGTGAGCCATCCCACTGCTGTTAGTGCTCCAATCAGGAACATGCTTAAATACATTGATGAATCAGTGTCCCAGTTCACAATAATTCCATATTAAGAATAATAGTTACTGAATGATAATTAGCCTTTTCATTCAAACAGACCCCACACCACACCTGAACTCTGCCACCTTTTCCTATTCTACTGTTTACCAGGTTTCAGAGTAGCAGCCGTGTTAGTCTGTATCCGCAAAAAGAACAGGAGTACTTGTGGCACCTTAGAGACTAACACATTTTTACCAGGTTATTTTTCCCCAGAAAACCTTGGCAATTTGGATGTTTGGTGTAGTAGACGGTTGTATTGGAAGAGGCTAGATTGGTGCCCTTTCCCCCACTAAGCAAGAGTGCATGCATCCCTTAATACATATCAATTGTTAGTTTGTAATTAGCCTGTCCATACCCCATCCATCAGGTTTATGTGCATTCACATACCCTCTCCCCCCACCCAAATCAAATCAGGTTTGTATGTATCCAACACCTACGCCCAATACACTTACTAGCACTGCCCCCACTATTAAGTTTGTGCTCGCATGCACTCTTATCAGGTTTGTGCCCCCACCGCCTGATCCCATTACCTTTGTGTGCACCAGATCCAATTCATTCTTGGGCATACACCACAAACAAAATTACATGTGAATAATGAGAGCAGGAAGAGGCCATTTTGTATTAGGATTATTTGTCACCTCTAAAATGCAGCTCCCCATTTGGTGGAATACATCAATCAGTTACTACTGGAATGGGGATGGGAGGGGTGGAGTCGGGCCAGGGCTGGGGGTAGAGGGGGCCTGAGCACCCACCAGCGCCACTAGAGTCTGCGCCTATGGGGGCTACCCCTTTTGCCCTCCCCCTACTGGCCTAAAATCAAGCTTGTGTGCTCATGGACTGCATGTTCCACCAACAACCAGTTTTATGAGCACAGTGCATCAAAATTTCAGTTGTAATGTGAATAATGACTAAAAGTTACCCTAAACCCAATAATTTAAAACTATTTGAAAAACAAAACAAAACTAGCCCTTAGACCAGACCTAGTGAGGATCTACCTCTCTACCAAATCTGGGTACGTAGATAGTATTCTGAAGAGTTGCTACTCAACCCTAGCACTGCCTAGGACAAATTTAAGCCAGACACTAAAACTGGAGATTTCTTATTTAAAAGTTTTTAAAAGAAGTCAAACAGCCACTACATTAAATGTTCCAATAGTATAAAAACAAATTGGGTGTGAGTTCTCACAATGATTGTCAATCTCCCTTTAGAGAAAAAACAGGAACATATTCCCCACTGGCAATCCCTTTTATAATGCAACCGAAAATACAGAGTTGCTAATAGGAGCCTCTGTACATTCAAAGTCAACAGATGGCGCCACTGCAGAAGCCTTTGCTTGTCTTTCCTCTGGGGTTCTAAAACAGTTTTGATGTGGGCCTAATCTTATAAAAATTGTTCTATGGACCATTTCCTTACCTCTTCGAGATCAGGTAACACCTTCGTGGCAGGTACAGCAAATGCTTCCAAAGAAAAGTAGTACTAGGAACATATTGACAGTAATTTCAGTACTAGGAACGTGAGATCTGCCTGCTCACTGAAGACCACCATCAGGTCCTCCATGTGCCACCACCGATATATAAACCTCAACTTGGGACCTGCTGGTTTAGAGGCAAGTACAAGGAGTTAACTCTTACAACAAATGCCTATCCTTTCTTATGGTGCAGGTTTTTTTCAGTAGCTGTGCCTATCGGTAGTAGGAGTTCTTTCCTGCTCAAGTCTCTCTGCCTTCTTTCATTCCTTGGTGGAGTGGAAACCTACAGGTTATATTGACAAAACACAATTACATTAAAATGAGAGCAAAAAACAATAACAAAAAACAAAAACAAAAACAAAAAAAATAGACTGTATAAACAAGTCAAGGATTATAAACAGATTGGTTCACAACCTCCAAGATGTATCCCCCTCTCTGGTGGTACATGGCAGTAACAGAGCATGTGGGAGCCATACACATTCTTCTTCAAAGTCTAACTAAATCATTACCCCTATGGTGCAGAGGGGAACCTCCCGCCAATCATTCCATCACACTGTTTTTAAGCTGGGCTACATATAACAAATCAATTCATTTCCTTAAGAAGCCAGTGGGCGATTTCTATCATCTAGGATTTTAGGCCTTCCTGTGGGAAAGCCAACCTTAGGGGGATAAAAAGGGAGGAATACGCTACTACTAGATCCCCACTTAAGCTCGCCTTTATCCTACCATTGGTAGGCAGGAGGAAATAGTGACAGGTTTGTCTCCAGCTTTCATCATAGAAAGAGATGAGGCTCTGGTTTCTGTACAGAACACAAGGTGTTTCCACACAACGTAATTTTTGTGCCACTGATATTGCAAGCTACGCCCACTAGAGCTGTACTAGCACTGCCCCAGCCCAACGCGTGCATGCTCGCTAAAGGCCCCCCACGTGGATCATAACTGTACGCAGGGCCGGCTTTAGGCCGATTCGGCCGATTCCCCCGAATGGGGCCCAGCGCCTAGAGGGCCCCGCGCAGCTGTCCACCCCGCCGCCGGCCCACTTCCCCCTCCTCCCCTGAATGCTCCGCCCACCTTCTCCTCCCTCTCCCCTGCTTCCCGCGAATCAGATGTTCGCGGGAAGCCTGAAACAAGCAGCAGGCAGGAGGTAAGGGGGGGGGGGGCGAGGAGAGTTTCAGGGAGGCGCAGTGCGGCCCAGTCCGGCCCTGGCCGAGTGCGCGGCTCATAGATTCATAGATTCTAGGACTGGAAGGGACCTCGAGAGGTCATCGAGTCCAGTCCCCTGCCCGCATGGCAGGACCAAATACTGTCTAGACCATCCCTGATAGACATTTATCTAACCTACTCTTAAATCTCTCCAGAGATGGAGATTCCACAACCTCCCTAGGCAATTTATTCCAGTGTTTAACCACCCTGACAGGAACTTTCCTAATGTCCAACCTAAACCTCCCTTGCTGCAGTTTAAGCCCATTGCTTCTTGTTCTATCCTTAGAGGCTAAGGTGAACAAGTTTTCTCCCTCCTCCTTATGACACCCTTTTAAATACCTGAAAACTGTTAGCATGTCCCCTCTCAGTCCCTCCGGCCTGGCCCCGGCCGAACACCCCCAGCCCGGTCCCGGCCGACTGTCTCTGGCCTGGCCCGGACCCCGTGGCGCCGGGCTCGGGCCCGGCTGAGCGGCTCCGGCCCGGGTCCAGACCCAGAACCGGCCGAGCGGCTCCGGCCCAGCTCGGGCCCCGCGGCGCCAGCCCCAGCCGAGCGGCGCCAGCGCAGACCAAGAGGCCCCGGCCCTGGCCCAGCGGCTCCGGTCCAGCTCGGGCCCCGCGGTGCCGGCCCTGGCCAAGTGGCGCCGGCCCGGCCCGAGAGGCTCCGGCCCGGCCCAGGCCCAGCGGCTCCGGACCCGGCCCCGGCCCGGACCCGGACCCAGGCCCAGGCTGAGCGGGCCCCGACCGTACCTGGACCCGGGTCTGGAACCAGCCTGGACCGAGCGGACCCAGCCCAGACCTGGACCCGGGCGAGCGGCTCCAGGCAGCGCGGTAAGGGGGCAGGGAGCAGGTGTTGGAAGAGGGCAGGGGAGTTTGGATAGGGGTCGGGGCAGTCAGAGGGCAGGGAACAGGGGGATTGAATGGGGGCAAGGGTCCTGGGGGGGCAGTCAGGAAGGAGCAGGGGTTGGGTTGGGTGGTGGGGGGCAGTCAGGGACAGAGAGAAGAGGTGGTTGGATGAGGTAGGAGTCCCAGTGGTCCATCAGGAATGAGAGGAAGGGTTGGATGG
>NW_027057165.1:0-4000 GCF_011386835.1 Chrysemys picta bellii
GCCACTCCCAGTCCCTATTCAAGCCCAGATTAATGGTGTTGAATTTGCAAATGAATTTTAGTTCTGCTGTTTCTCTTTGAAGTCTGTTTCTGAAGTTTTTTTGTTCAATGATAGTGACTTTTAAATCTGTAATTGAATGACCAGGGAGATTGAAGTGTTCACTTACTGGCTTATGTATGTTACCATTCCTGATGTCCGATTTGTGTCCATTTATTCTTTTGTGGAGGGACTGTCCGGTTTGGCCAATTTATACATGGCAGATGGGCATTGCTGGCACATGATGGCATATATGACTGTAGTAGTTCCGGGGTGGGGCTCGTCCCTTCCTGGGGCGCCTGGAAGCCAGGCCGCCCCGCTACAAAGCGAATAACAGTTAGGGCCCCGACCTTTGGGTAGGGGCTAAGCACACAATTGACAGTTCAGGGCTCAGGCCCCTATGCAGGGACTGAGCACACACTTAACAGTTCAGAGCTCAGGCCCCTATGCAGGGACTGAGCACACAATTAACAGTTCAGAGCTCAGGCCCTTATGCAGGGACTGAGCACACAATTAACAGTTCAGAGCTCAGGCCCTTATGCAGGGACTGAGCACACAATTAACAGCTCCGGCCCTGGGTCAGGGCGGGGCAGCACACCAATAGTCAGTCAGTGGCCCAGGCCTTGTAGCGGGGCTGGGTCAGTTTGGGTTAGCCCAGGCCCTAGGTCAGGGCGGGGCAGCCAACAGATAGTCTGTCAGGGGCCCAGGCCCCTTGGACAAGGAGGAGGAGGAGAGACTGCCATCCGGCGCGGGGTGGCAGGGGGGAACACAGGCCCACCCACTCCACTGTGTTCCAGCCCGGGGCCCTATCCGCAGCAGTTCGTCTGCCGCGCAGTCAGTGGGGATCCTGACCGCAACACACTGACATGGGTTCGGGGTCTGCTATCCCCGGCCACTTCCCATCTCCTCCTCCATGGGTACCTGTTCCTCCTGAGTCTCGTCTGCCGTGTCCCAGATCATGGGCTCCTCCGGGCCCCGAGCACCAGGTAGGTCTGTCGCTCCCTCTGGGCCCTCGGCGGGGGGAAGCTCAGACCGCTCCTCAGGATACCGGGCTCTCGGCAGGCTCGGCCAGTCCTCCTCAGGATACCGGGCTCTCGGCAGGCTCGGCCAGTCCTCCTCAGGATACCGGGCTCTCGGCAGGCTCGGCCAGTCCTCCTCAGGATACCGGGCTCTCGGCAGGCTCAGGTCCGTGGGAGCTCGGGCACCAGCGTCTGTCCTCTCCCGCTGCCAGCCAGCTACTGAGCGCTGGGGCCTGGCCTTTATACTTCCTGTCCCGCCCCTTGACTTCCGGGGGGCGGGGACAGGCCGCGGTGGCTCCGCCCACTCTGGCGGCTTTTCTGGCTCGTCGCTTCCTGGGACGCCTGGAAGCCAGGCCGCCCCGCTACAATGACATTAGTGGATGTGCAGGTGAATGAGCCCCTGATGGTGTGGCTGATGTGGTTGGGTCCTCTGATGCTGTTGCCAGAGTAGATATGGGGACAGAGTAGGCAACGAGGTTTGCTACAGGGATAGGTTCCTGGGTTGGTGTTTCTGTGGTGTGGTGTGTAGTTGCTGGTGAGTATTTGCTTCAGGTTGGGGGGTTGTCTGTAAGCGAGGACTGGCCTGCCTCCCAAGGTCTGTGAGAGTGAGGGATCATTTTCCAGGATAGGTTGTAGATCGTGGATAATGCGCGGGAGAGGTTTTAGCTGGGGGCTGTATGTGATGGCCAGTGGTGTTCTGTTATTGTCCTTGTTGGACCTGTCCTGTAGTAGGTGATTTCTGAGTACCCATCTTGCTCTGTCAATCTGTTTCCTCACTTCCCCAGATGGGTATTGTAGTTTTACGAATGCTTGATAAAGATCTTGTAGGTGTTTGTCTCTGTCTGAGGGGTTGGAGCAAATTCGGTTGTATCTTAGGGCTTGGCTGTAGACAATGGATCGTGTGATGTGTCTTGGATGGAAGCTGGAGGCATGTAGGTACGTATAGCGGTCAGTAGGTTTCCGGTATAGGGTGGTGTTTATGTGACCATCACTTATTTGTACTGTAGTGTCCAGGAAGTGGATCTCTTGTGTGGACTGTTCCAGGCTGAGGTTGATGGTGGGGTGGAAATTGTTGAAGTCCAGGTGGAATTCTTCAAGGGACTCCTTTCGGTCGGTCCATATGATGAAGATGTCATCAATGTAGCGCAAGTAGAGGAGGGGCACTAGGGGACGAGAGCTGAGGAAGCGTTGTTCTAAGTCAGCCATAAAAATGTTGGCATAGTGTGGGGCCATGCGGGTACCCATAGCAGTGCCACTGACTTGAAGGTATAAGTTGTCCCCAAATCTGAAGTGGTTGTGGGTGAGGACAAAGTCACAAAACTCAGCCACCAGGCGTGCTGTGGCCTCATCAGGGATACTGTTCCTGACAGCTTGTAGTCCATCCTCATGCGGAATATTGGTATAAAGTGCTTCTACATCCATGGTGGCCAGGATGGCGTTTTCAGGAAGAACACCAATGTATTGTAGTTTCCTCAGGAAGTCGGTGGTGTCTCGAAGATAGCTGGGAGTGCTGGTAGCATAGGGTCTGAGGAGAGAGTCCAAATAGCCAGATAATCCTGCTGTCAGAGTGCCAATGCCTGAGATGATGGGGCGTCCAGGGTTTCCGGGTTTATGGATCTTGGGTAGCAGATAGAATACCCCTGGTCGGGGTTCTGGGGGTGTGTCCATGTAGATTTGTTCCCATACTGTAGCTGGGAATTTCTTGAGCAGATGGTGTAGTTTCTTTTGGTATTCGTCAGTGGGATCAGAGGATAGTGGCCTGTAGAATGTGGTCTTGGAGAGTTGCCTGGCAGCCTCCTGTTCATAATCTGACCTGTTCATTATGACTACAGCACCTCCTTTGTCAGCCCCTTTGATGATAATGTCAGAGTTGTTTCTGAGGCTGTGGATGGCATTGCGTTCTGTACGGCTGAGGTTATGGGACAAGTGATGTTGTTTGTCCACAATTTCAGCCTGTGCAGGTCTGCAGAAGCACTCTATGTAGAGGTCCAGTCTGTCATTTCGACCGTCAGGAGGAGTCCACGCAGAGTTCTTCTTCTTGTAGTGTTGGTAGGAGGGTTCCTGTGGGTCAGTGCACTGTTCAGTGGTGCGTTGAAAATATTCCTTGAGTCGGAGACGACGAAAGTAGGCTTCCAGATCACCGCAGAACTGTATCATGTTTGTGGGGATGGTGGGACAGAAAGAGAGTCCCCGAGATAGGAAAGACTCTTCTGCTGGGCTAACTGTGTGGTTGGAAAGATTGATAATGTTGTTAGATGATAGGAGCTGATCACTCTTGGCTATGGGTGGTGTTTTCTTCCAGGGAGCTCACAGTGCAACTAGGCTGCTTCAGTATTTGGATATCAATTAAGGATTCATTACTAGAATTGGTCTGATAATTGCTGAGCTGGGTGTGTGCAGACATAGGTTCATTAGCATCTGGAGCAGAGATTCCCAGGATGCAGTGCTTCCCTGCTTTTTCTGGTCCCAGAATTCAGTGTGGTTCTCTGTTCTCCATTCTGTACGTAAACTGAGATGTCTTCCTGTCCCATCTTCCATGCAGATGAGGCTAGGGGAGTTGCCTCTGCTCTCCATTCTGTATGCAATGGAGATGTCTTCATCTTGTCACCCTTGTCAGGAGGGGTCTAGGTGTGTCTCCCAACGCCCTTCACTGCTCTCTGCAAGTTTTGTCCTCTGATGGGTTTTGGCTTATGCAGGGGATGGGGGGGCGGGTGTCTTTCATGAGTCAGGCTGGATACTGCACCCTGGTTCCCCAAGAACACAGAAGTGTCTGGTATCAAGTCCCCCCGTTGATGGGGTGCTTGCGCTGAGCGAGTATCCCCATCACATCCTTCCTCCGTGGTACCGGGTCTGATCCTCCATCCATTGCAGCCGCCGCATCAGTCCTTGTATCCAACAAACCAGCAGAACCAGACCAATTGCTGGTATAATTTGGAAACCGATGA